>NW_009917263.1:16135-28961 GCF_000696875.1 Nestor notabilis | reverse complement strand
CCCGGCTTCCCCCTTACCGGCGGCCTGTCCTCAGGGGGTCTGCGCCCTCAAAAGTACATCGTCTTCCTCGACGACCAGTGGGTGAGATGTCGAGCTGTTGCCTATTTTTAATGGTCCTGTTATACTTGGGATCTCGCCCGTTACCAGTGTCGAACAATAGCTTGGTGTGGTATAACAACACTCAAAATAGGCGAGCAGCCACCTTAGCCGAGAGCTGACACATCACCTGTCTGTTCCAGCGATTATAAAATAAAAGGCATGGGGCAGATGGTATAAGCATCTTAAAAACAAACGTGCCCAGCCGGGAAGTGATTTGGTAAGGAAAACAAATTTGTTTTTAGAAAACATAAACAAACAACCGCGTGTAAAAATAGACTTAATCAGCTTTGAGATCATGTTAAAATGTAGCGATAATTACGTGGTGTCACTTAAGGGCAAGATAAAGGCTGCTTAGGTATTTTCACTTACCTGGAAGTCTAGACTTCTCTATATATAAACTTTAACAGTAAGTTTTACAGAGATTCTAATACATGTTTTGGACAGTTACAGCATCAGGTACTATCGTGGCTGTTACTGTTATGTATTATTAACACTAAGGCTAAATAGTGTGTGTTTGGGATTTATTGCTCTGCTGTTAAGTGGAGATAATATTCACAAGAGAAATCATAAAGCCATTCAACAATATACGCTTCATATGTCATGTTTCTGCTTGGTTGCCCTCTCTCGTTTCTCATCCTTTCCCTTCCCAGCCCACTTTCCCATCCCCTGAGAAAGCGGAGATGTGCCTGTACATCATAGTTCCTTTTTTCCCCTTTAATTCAAACTACTGGAGCCGGGGTTGGGGGAGGGGGAATTCAAAGGGTAATCAATCAAAATCTGGTTAAGCAAGCTTTATCAGTCACAGGTATTCAATGAATTGCCATAAACCATTACAGAATTATTGTTTTTTCATACTCATCATAGACTGTCCCTTACCAAAGACAAAACCAGCTCAATAAAGGATCCATCAAGCCCAAATTAAATGTAATCTAATGTTTTATACAATACCCAAGGCAGTGGTCTTGCCGGCACTTAAGCACATACTTAATTTCCATCCTGTTAGCAGTAAAAGTATTTCCCAGATTGTTAGTAATTAAATTGATGTCTGGGTGTTAACACTTAGGGTTTAAGATTGTGGCCTGAATTTGAAATGTAACTGGGCAGATGAGTGTGTATTACATCTTAGTAGTTTCCCTGTGTGTGTCAACAACAGTGGGAAGACCAGACAGTGAACAAAGAATGTTGGATGCCCAAGTGGTGTTCTTAATTGGTCAGTGAATAAAACATGTATTTTTCGTTGTAGTTGGTTTTGGTTGGCGTTTTTTTTTTTTAAGCTTTTTGAACTTTATCAGCATAGTTACTGTATTGATTATCGTGTTTCAGGGTAATGCTGCAAGTTTCTTCCTTTAAAATGAAGTGTGATTTGTATTTGTGCTTCTTCCAAGTGCTTTGGAAGTGTGTACTTACTTTAGGCTGATGTGTACCCCTTAATAAAGAGAATATTTATCATCCTGTATGCAAGTCTGACATCTGAATTGTCACTGAGTACAGCTGTATTTGACAAGAGAAAGGTTCTTAGGAAGAGACGGTGTGTTCAGCTGTGGAAGTGGCTGATGTAATCAATACCAAATACTATGTGTACAGAACCTGGGTTATGAATAATGCTTGCAGGATTTTATGTTTACCATCAGGATTGGAATCAGGGTAGTCAGATCAGCTAGCTGCATGTGAGACGAGATGTGAAAAGAAGTCTCAGTAAAATAGTTCAAAGTTGTGTCAAGCCTACTTTCTGTGTTCTCCATCGGAAGCAGTAACAGGAAGGATTTGTTCTATAGATTGCATTTTCATAGAAAGACACATTGCCCAATCTGTATTACACAGTTTGGACTCTTTGCCTGGCCACATGCTGAAAGTTATGGAAGTTGCAGAAATTGTAACTTCAAAGTCTGAAGAGAGATTTTAGAGGTAAAGTTTTCAAAGTGTCATTCTGACAGTGATGGTAATTTAACTGTAACTGACATGGAGATTACTTCAGACACGCAGTGGTGAGAAGACTGGTCTGTAGGGTGCAGCTTGCTCAAGCCACTGGGCTCCCACATTTGAATTTCCAAAATCAAGAATGCTTGCTGTATACAAAGGGCTTATTAAAAGGAAAAACACGTATGTTGTCTAGTGGCTAGTTTACTATTTTTTCTTTAGACAGATACATCTCAAGCAATCAGAGATGTCCTTGAATGCCTTTTAACTCCAGCAACCTGATCAAAGCTGTTTCATATCTTGGGGGGAAAAAACTACAATTCCACATGTATCCCAAAATACTTAAGGAAAAAGTCTTCCAAGTTGCTTTCTCTGAGAAGCATTCAGCTGGGCAGTGTGTGGCACTTGGTTGGCAGGTCCACAGTTTGACTGTTAAGCAGGCATTAAGTTTTAATTACATTGGCCAGATTCCATTGTGCACAGTTCCGTTCTGCCCAGGTGAGGTTTTGTTTATCTTTGTGTTGCAGTGAATAGCACTTGAACAGCACCTTAGTGCTGTGTCCTCTACTCTAGAAATGTTAATGCATATAAGAACTGCTCTTCTGAATAGAGAAAACAGTTCTTAGGTCAATGTCTCACTGCAAATTGATGACTGAGCTGCAAACTGATGGCCGAGGTGGCATCAGTGCCGCATACATGCCATTAATAGCATGTACTTTCCTTCTTCTTTTTTTCCTCTACACTTGAATCACTGGATTCAAGCTTTGAGTCTCCTTATGAAGTACATCTACTAAGTAGCATTAGCGGTTGTAGCCTGCAATTCTGTCATACCTTGGTTTGGTCTCTGTGGGAAGGAAAATGAAACAGCTGCATTGCTGCTTCCTATGCTACAGTTTTTTGTGAATGCCTATGGAAAGGATCTTCAGAAATGGCAATACACTGGTTTTCCAGTAATGCAGAGCTTAATCCACCTTGCCCATTTGTCTTTATTTTCTCATAAATTCTGGTAAAGGTGAGTGGGATGATAACAGAGGAGAATGGCTAAATAACTTCTTCAAAAGTGAGTGGTATTGGGTGATAAGGAGGAAGAAACAAAAATTGCAGGGTGGGAAAACGCAGAAAAATAGGAATTAAAAGTAGCAGACCTGCTCGTCATTAAAACAAGAACCACTGTTTTTCAAAAATCTGAGTTACATTTTGGGAGGTGGGAAGAGAAGAAGTCTAAACAACTGGCCTAGGGTTAAAAGAGGATGGAAGCTGGCATGTTATGGCTTGAAAATACGGTACATAGCTCCTTTGACATGTGTTTAAGAACTCTGTTTACAACTTTTGCTCAAAAAAAATTAGTGATTGCAGAAAAAAGAGAGAATGAGGAAAACAAATACTTCTATTTTTATAGGCTATTGATAGCATGAAAAAGAAAAAGCTTAATCTTTCTGTAAAGAAAATTGATGTCTTGTGGCTAGCACACAGCCAGGGTAATCCAGAAGAACTGGTTTCTCTGCGTAGTTCTGCCACTATTTCTTTTAAGACACCTGGGGCAATCCATGTACTGGTCATCAGTGCAGGAGTCAGACTATATTAGTCACTGAAGAAAATACAGATGGAGTCCTAAGACCCTAATGCATGGGTTTTTTTTCACTCCCACCCAGTGATCTATTGAGTCATGCTGATTTGTGAACTTTTCCTCTGTCCTATTGCACCTTGCTTTCTTTTAAGCAAAGTATAAATGTTTCATGAGAAAGGTTGAGTACTTACTCCCCTGCCACAGCACATCTTCTACTCTTAGGTCCTGGGAGTGAACAGGGAAAAGAAAAAGATAATCCTGTGATTCAGCCCAAGCTTTGATGTGTTCAGACCGTCTTCGGAGGAGATAACACTAATGCAGTTGTAGTGTCCTTACAACATACAGAGAGGTGTGAGGAATGGAACATGGTTGACATAGTGTCATTTTTGACGTAGCTTCTCAACTTGAAAAACAGCCTGTGCGTGACAAATGTGCTTGAATTTCTTCTTTTCCTTATCTGAAAACTGCAAACTATTGGGCTTCAGAAGTCTTCTGTGAGGGATGGTGTTCTGAAAATCAGAGTTCTCAGATGCAAGAGCAACGAAATAAACTAGATAATAATTTTATTGAAATCAGAGAATTCTGATGACGCTTTTAAAACAGAGGAGCATAAATCCTTGTAGTGTGTTTGTGTGCACATGAAATAACTTGTCTTGTTAGTAGTAATCATTTGCTCTCCTCTGATTTTCCAGAAACCCTGTTTCCATTACAGTGTTGTGGAAAGAAATCATCCTGGCTTGGGTCTAACCTGTGTCCTTGCAACTGTGATGCAGGGGCAGATGAGGGGAAGAGTGAAATTTTGAACCACAGATATGCTCTAGCCTTTTGACACCCACTGTGTAATTCCAGAAGTAAGAGAACCTGAATAAGTCATATGAAGGTAGAGATGAGAGGGAGAAGGCTCACAGGCACACTAGTTTTAATAGCTTAGTTCAGATGGTTTTATTTTTAACATACACAGTCGCCTTTGCTGCTGCAGTCCCACCTGGAGGTTGAATTAACTGGGAACTACATGAGTGTATTGAAGGAAGTTCCGAATGCACTGTGCTATGCTTTGAATTGGGAGATAATAGTAAAAAATTAATTTGGTTAGGGTTTTCCTTTCACTTCGGTGGGTCTGACAGGTCCCTGGGTTTGAAAATCTCAGCGTCATTTTATTAACTCATGTAGGGCAGAATTTTGATAGGAATGCTTGAGAATTATTCTTAAAAATTGGAAAATGCCTGTGCATTTGTACTCGGTAGGTAGGCTGAGCACTGCTTTTCCAGTCTGCCTGTAGATGGAGTTCTGTCTAGATAAATAAAAAATTTGGTTTGATTTTATTTTTAATGGCATCCTTCCAGAGTTTGTAAATTATCAGGGATCATAAATCTCTAAATTTTATATGCTGTCTAGTGACAACATGCATTTCTTGATATACAAAATTTAAGTAGATGCAAGGGTCTAAAACAAAATCTGGAGCAGAAGTATTTGGAAGCTTGACACTGGCCTATTTTTTTATTACTGGAAAACAGAGTTTTAACAGAGAACACATTTTACAACCTTCCAGAAATATATTGCCTTAGATATTTCTTGAATCTTTCTGTTTTTCCTATAAAAGCAAACTAAATATCAGGAAATTTTTGTATGCTTTTTAAGGCCATGTGATCTGCTTTAAAGCTTTATAGTTTGTTGAGAACTACCCCTTGATTTATTTGTATAATGTTTTTCAAAATGTATGAGGAGACTTAAAATGTCTGGCTTTTGGCTAGTTTTACAACCAAACATAAAGATCAGTTGAGCTACATCTTAAAAAAAGTTGTGCTTAGGATACTGAAGTTTTCAGCGCTTGTGTTGATTTCGTTTTATGATAAAATGTATTAGTAATTTTTGTCAGTTGTCTTTTAATATTTTAACAAAAACCTGCCTTTGCAAATTACAGGGATGAGAACAGAATGAAAAATGGGGATTAAATTGCAGTGCAAACTTTCTCAGAATAAGCTCAACTAAACTGTGGCATTCCTTCTCACAGAGCAGAGTTCTTGTTTGGGATGTTATGAAAGTAGCCCACAGAAAAAGACAAAGCAATACATGGTAAGGAGGAATCAAAGTAGAAAAATCCTGGTGCCAGCCACTGCCTGTGTAGCACAGCTCTTGACCAAGAAGAATCATAAATATTTCAGGAAGGAGAAGAATAAAAAGCCTAGCAGAGGAATTAACATTGATGTGAATATCTGTAGCTTCTCAGACTGTTTTACTGTCTGCCATGAAGAACATTTGCCCTGTGCATTGTTGTTCGAAGTTTAATTTCCTGGTAGGAAATACTAGAAAAGCACTATTTTGAAACGGAATTGCTGTATGTAGTCATCAGTCTCCACTGTACCTTAGCATAATTTACTGGATTTAATCCATTTTAACTTCTTTTGTTGCTGTTAGACCACCTCTGGTTTGGTACCAAACTTGGTAGCATCATCAGTGATGTACAGTTCCTGGTACAACTGTACCATGGCAGGGGACGTCAGACCACAGTATATATATTATGAGCATACATGCAGTCAGTTAGCGAATAGTTTTCTATGAGTTATCTGATGTTTTATACAGATTTTTAAAAATTAAAAAGGGATTGAACACAGAGGAGGAGTTAACGTAATCTCTGTGAGGACTGTTAAAATCATCTGACTTAATTTGGGCATATGTTTTTGAAACAAACTGGTGAGTGTAAGAGCATATTTCTGCATAGAGGTAAGGAATTTAGACTTCAAAAAATTCTCACAACTAACAAACTACAGAGTCTCTTTGATATCTTACGTCTGTATTACTCTCCTTAAAATTGTACTCGGATAGGAAAAGCAACAATCTACTCTAAAAGGATAATTCATTAAGCAGTTGATTTTGAACGTTAGGTATGCAAACTGTTGAAAACTAACAGCTCTCACTATCTGAAGCTTTTATTCTGGTGTAACAACGTGTATTTAACCTTGCATTTCCACCTACCATGCTTCCTGTGCTATTGCCATTAACATCTTAAAAGCAGTGATGGAGGTTGTATATGTTTATTGACCATTGGAAACATCATGTCTTTAAATAGGAACTTCAAATTCTGTGTATTCCTGTAAATCACCAATCTGTTTTGTGGCTTCTGTAATCTATTTCTTTGGCCAGCCCGAGAAGAATAGGTACAGAAAAGGTACTGCCAGTCTGAGAAGATGTCCTGGTGTCTCCCTGTTACTGATCTGCAAGTGGTGGGGGATTTGGAGAATTCAGCCTTACTGCTTCAAAGAATTCTTACAGAGAGGAAGTTTGGGGAAGTTTGCATGACTTGGTGTAATATGCCAAACACTTGTTTTGGATACAATTTTGTGAAGCTGGAACGTTCCTTTCCTGCTTACAGATATTAGGTCTTAATTTTACATAGTTGAAGATGTCTGTCTCCATCCTTCTGCCTTACACATTTTTGAATTCTGCTACCTCTTTGCAAGTTGGTAAATGTGCAGGGTTGATGAATGTGTGCAGACTAAAGGCTCCCTTCTCTTAAAATGCTTGTTTCGACATTTGTGTACTTCATCCTGCTGTGCTTCATAATCTCTAGGTTGGCAGAATCTCGTTGGTGGTACTCTGAAGCTCAAGTCATTCTATTCTGTGTTCACGCAGTGATGCTGAATTTTCTAGCCAAATCTTTCAGCTCCTTTTCAACATGATTTTCTCTTCTTTCACCAGAAATTCAAGCTGCTTTGGATTCTGTTAGTATGCCTACATTGCTGTCATTTCATACATTCTCATTCCTCTCTCTGTTGTTTTTCTTTGTTCTCAGCTTCACAATTGTCATTTCATCCAAGCTTGATTGCCTTAAGCAGCTTTCCATGTGCACAGTGCTTACCTCTTAGCTCCTCTCTGAGTCTTCTTTTAACAGAGCTGTTAAAGGAGTTTCTAGGTGTTGCCTTCAGATTACCTAATTTAAGAATTCCTGCATTTTTGCTCTATGTAGACAGGAAGTTCTTGGGGGAAATGACCTATTTTTAGATCTTTTGCATTTTATTTATTATTTATATATTGTCTTAAAATGAGGAAGACTTTGCAATATCTGATTTTTGAGCCCAAATGAGTGATTTTCTCCATGTGTTTAAAACTGTATTAATTTTGGACTTTTACCATTGTAGGAGGTTGGTGAGCCATTCAAAGAGGAGAAGGCTGTTGCTAAATACTTACGTTTCAACTGTCCAACAAAATCCACCAACATGATGGGCCACCGAGTTGATTATTTTATTGGTAGGGTTACTTTTAACCGGAGAATGAAAGTTTCTTCTAACTTTGTACTTGGAGGGGGGTGTGTGTTTTGTTTTTATTATTAGTGCTTTATCTAATAAGTACTGCTCTTACAGTTTGGTTTTGAAAAGTTATCTAGGCATTAGATAGCCATAAAATTAATCTTACCAGCCTGAAGCAAACACAATAAACTTTTCACTCTGTGATTTAAAGATGCATAGTTTTCAAGAGTAATGTATTTGGAAAAGTGGCTAGTCATACCTTAAAGAGTGAGAGGATGTGGAACATCACCGGAACTGACTGGTTGGTGTGGTTCAAGGAATGTAGACTAAATGTTAAAATAAATGTTGTTAATCTTAATGCATTTCTAATTCTGTTTTCCTCTCCAGCCTCAAAAGCTGTGGATTGCCTCCTGGATTCTAAATGGGCAAAGGCAAAGAAAGGAGAAGAGGCTTTATTTACAACCCGAGAGTCTGTAGTTGATTACTGCAACAGGTATGGCCTAGTCTCATTCATTAAGTTTATTAATGAGTATAGTTGTCAAGCTGTTGTCCTAGCTATTTAGGAACCAGTTGCACTTAGACTTCATGCATTCTCAGACCTTTGGGGTTGTTTGTGAAAATGATGATTGCTTTTTTATTACTGTGTTTGAAACAATGTTGTTTCTTCATCTTTGTTCTTGAAACTCTTGCATGCTTTCATTATGCATATGGGGCAGCGAGATGAAAAAAATAATTTTCCTAAATTTCATAGCTCTTTTAAGTTAGTAGGGTTAGAGCTCTCAAAGCTTTCCTTCCTGTGGTCTGCCATCATGGTAGAAGCTGGACCTTGAGGTTCAGATTATGCCTCTCAGATGGTCAGATGTCCCTGCTGCTTAGTGTACTCACAGAAGCTGTTTTCAGAGTTTTCAATATTAGCACAGACTACTTCCTTTGCCTTTTGGAAGGAATGGAGCAGTAGCTTAATACAAAAATAAGCCCCTCAGCGTAAGAGGCTGCTTAGGCTCTTATTCATATTGAAAACAAGTACCTTAACTCTCTTGTCATGGCTATTGCTTGTTTTACCTGTCCTATTAAACAAAAGAACAAATAGCAGATCCTATTACTTCGTCCTATGTCAGTTGCATCGATCAGTTGCATGTTTAAAACAAGTTACCAACTGAGTTCATAACACTGTTCAAGTACATAAGGTCTCCTGGTACACTTAGGTACTGATCTAAGTTCAGTGAATTGTCTTTTGAGGGGCTTTGCTCACAAATAAGCTACAGAAATAATGCTCTTTTTGGCAGATCTGTAGAGGGTTAGCAAGTTAGGAATCAGCAAGCACTCTGAAATTCACTAGTTATGGCAAGGTCTGTCCTGCTTCAGGACCGGGCTGTTTGCAGTGCTGGTACTATGGCTGTGTGCTTGGAGCAGAGGTCTTGCACAGCCCTATCTTTTTATATTCCATCAGAGGCAGAGGTAGCTCCCACACATGAAAGAGTTGTCCTGCAGGCAATACCTGTCCTATGGGGTGCTCAGTACCTGAGCCCCTAAACTTCCAGCTGTGAAGAAAAGTAGTTTCTCCCAAACAAGCAATTTTCTGTTGCTAGAAAGAGAATCCATGTCCACAGTTGTCTGAAGGAAGTTTTTTTTACATACCTGAAACAACTCTGCTTGACAGTCAAGATGCATGTAAGTGTAATTAGTAGAATGACTTCTTTCTCTTCAGGAAGTTCCTCAGTTTAAGCAGCAGTCTGGCATAAGGATTTGGTCTGCAGCAAGAGATGAAAGAAAGCAAGGACAAAGGAAGTCAATTTGATGTACCTGATCAGGGTTTTGGTGTGAATGTGTGCTTGGGTTTCACACCCCGCTGCTTCCTGTCAGTGCAAAGAGCAGTATTCTCTACAGCTCTTCCTATTCTGAATTTTGCTATGATTCTTTCAAGGACGTTACTTGCTGGTGACAACCTTAAGACTTGCAAATACTATTTCATGGAGCCCACTGACCATATGTATACTTGCTCTAAGGTGTATTTGTCACTGATGTGAATGGAATGCTTGCACATGTACCACAGTTTTAGCAGGGTGATTTTATTCATCACGCACCACTAGCCAAGGAACTCGATAAGCCATACGTGCACTTTCTTAATTCTGCTGTGAAATACACTGACATGAATCTGAAAATAAAGTTGCATTAATGGGAAAGATAATTAAATTGACCTGGTGGGTTTCGTGGTCTTGCAGATTCATTCATATCTATGCAAAATGCTGCCACAGAAAAGTATGAGGTTTCCCCAGTTTTGAACAGATGAACAAAAAAGCGAAGCAGGAGGTGGGACCCAGTATAGTAAGATTTTGTGTATTTAGTTGTAAATAGAGCAGATGATAGCAGCCTTCCAGTATCTGAAGGAGCCCTATAAGGATGTTGGGGAGGGACTCTGTTAGGGACTGTAGTGGTAGGACAAGGGGGAATGGGTGTAAACTTAAACAGGGGAAGTTTAGATTAGATCTAAGGAAGAAGTTCTTCACAGTGAGGGTGGTGAGGCACTGGAATGGGTTGCCTGTGGAAGTTGTGAATGCTCCAACCCTGGAGGTGTTCAAGGCCAGGTTGGACAGAGCCTTGGGCGACATAGTTTAGTGTGTGATGTCCCTGCTTATGGCAGGGGAGTTGGAACTAGATGATCTTAAGTTCCTTTCCAACCCTAACTATTCTGTGATTCTATGGGGACCTCTGTCTCAGTCATGCTACGCGTGATTAGATTAGATATTCTAGAATGATATCTAATAACACAATTGAGAAAACATCATTATCACACAGCCATACTTAAATGTGTCATTTAACTTTTTTCATTTTAAGACTCCTGAAAAAACAGTTCTTTCATCGAGCATTAAAAGTGATGAAAATGAAACCTGACAAGGATACAAAGAAAGAAAAGGAAAAAGGAAAGGCTGAGATTGGGAAAGAAGAGGAGAAAAAGAGCAAGAAGGAAAGCGGCAAAGATGACAAAAATAAGAAGGAGAAAGAAAAGAAGAAGGATGGTGAAAAAGAGGAGAGTAAGAAGGTAAGTACTATCCATCAAAGGAGAGAGAAACCTGTGACAAGGAATATAGTCACTGATGAGATTACATGGGCTTGAAGTATAGTTGGTTGTTCTAAAATGTGACATACCTTTTCTTTTTTTTTTTTTTCCTGTTTTCATCTCTAAAATGCACTGGGTTTGTGGTTTGTTTGGTTTTGGTTTTTACTTTAGACTTGCTCTGATTTTGATCTACATGAAAAAAGAAGCTTCAGCTGGGCCTTTTTTTACCTTATCATTTTCCAGTGTGGTCTGAGTTAATCAAAATCTACTTCTCTTCACCACAGCAGGCAGTGATGATTTCATTGTTAGCATAGAATGACACACAGGAGTGGGACCGGACATCTGAAAGCAGTGCAGCTGCACACCTGAAACAAGACCAAGAATGTTTGGAATGTAATGTTTGATATGTGGTGCTTGTAAATAGCTCTGTGCTAGGGGTCCAGGTTTGTGTGGGACAGCTCTGTTACTAACCTGTTTAATGCCTAGTTTTCACAGACTTCTGATTTACTTCCTTTAAAGTTCAAACTATCATTATTATATATGTTTCCATGTGTTTTTTCTTGCTTTCATTCCTGATTTATTTTTTTAGCAGAACAGAATTCCTAAACTACAGTGTTAGGAATCTGCAGATGAAACTTGATACGGGGATGTGGTTTTTTTCTTCTATATACAGCGGTGTGAATCCAGTGAGAGTTAGTAGGATAGTGCTCCAAAGTTATTCCCATTCAGACACTCCTCACTGAAATAAGGGCATATTTAGAAACAGCTGTAGTTGACATATACAAAGGTCTGGACCTCAGAAGAAAGCTAGGTGGCTAATAAAAGAATTACAAACAAAACAATCTCGATGGCACTCTAAACACAGAAGCCAGTATAAGATTACCTAACTCGTGAGGTACTTTTAAATGATGTTGCTGCAAGTTATGAACCCTGGCAATTGCCTGTCTTCTGGAGAGTTATGTTATTAAATGCAGTGTTCATTTTTAAACAAGTCATTATTTATTGAGCTGATAGTGATATAAGACAATGAGCAGTAGCTTGAACACCACCACAGGACAAAAATTAGAAAAGTTAATTTCAAGCAAAGAAATAAGCAAAGAGAAGGAAACAGGAGACACGGAGGAGGAAGCACAAGATCTGGAAAGAGACTGAGGAGATAAACTAGGCAGAAACCAATTCTGAAAGGATGCCCTTGTGGTAAATACAGCACAAATAACTAATAAAAGTTACGGATTATGAAGTGGTGTCCCCTGATCCTTGTGCAAATTTCCTCTTCCTATCTGGGGAGCTTTGCTATGCATTTGAAGGCATAATGTAATCCTGAAGTCATAGTCTAGTCCTTAGACACTAACTAAGATTTCTCTTTCCTTACAATTTAACTTCAATTTTGTGCTTGTCCTCAGGATGAGACCCCAGGAACACCCAAGAAAAAGGAAACTAAAAGGAAATTTAAACTTGAGCCTCATGAAGACCAAGTTTTCTTGGATGGCAATGAGGTAAGATTTATGGGTACTTCCTGACTTGTAGTGTCAATTTACTATTGTCCGATAATAGGTTAATTTACTGGATTTCAGTAGACATGTAGAAAGAAAAATTAATGGCAGTATGATAGCTGATCTTGAAACACAGGTTTTTAGATATTTGCATGTAAGTCAGAGGGAGATAAATGTAGAACAGTAGCTTAAGAAATCAAAAAGAAGCTGAATTGCTAGTAGTTTCTGTGTTGGTGGCCATGAGGTGCAGTGTTTGTCCTTGGGGTGTAGTGGGGTGCTGGAACAGGCTGCCCAGAGCAGTTCTGCAGCCTCCATGCTCAGCAGCTTTCCAGAGTGGACCCCGTAAAACCCTGAGTGAGCTGGGCAGGCCTTGGCAGTGGACCCTGCTCTGAACAGCAGGCTGGGCTGGAGGTCTCCTCAGGTACCTTCCAACCCACGTTACCCTGTG
>NW_009917263.1:0-16104 GCF_000696875.1 Nestor notabilis | reverse complement strand
AAGTATTTCTAAACAAGAGACAGACCTTTTGAAACATGATGTTCAGTCACAGGAGGGGAAATAAAAACATTCCTGCCACCCAGAGGCTGCCTGACTCTGATCTGAGCAGATAGGTGACACTTGGGCATTCCCTGGTTCTCATCCTGGCTTTACTGCTGGAACCGTGGTCTCAAATGCTTCTGCATACTTTGCTTTCCTGGAAGGCAGAGAACTTAATTCTTTTAACAGCTCTGTAATGCAGAGAGTAATTTTTGTGCTTTTAATGTTTGGGATAAGCGGTAAGTGTTTACTTCAGCAAAATTACACTGTGCTCTGTGTTGATGCTGTGTGCCACTGTCCTGGAATTTCCCTGAAGATTCTTGCATACCACGGTTATAAAACATACACAACAGTGAACTCTAAATAAACAATTTGTGCTGAAAATGTGCTTCCTGTATGTATCTTTATTTTGCTCTTTTCAGTCAGTCCTTTTACTGCCAGCCTTGTTCTGTGTCATCCCGCTGTGTACAGAATCACACCTCCCTCTCATCCTCACTGTTATCTTTTCCATAGAGTAACTGTGATGGTGAGTGGCATTCAAAGTGAGGGTGCAGCACTGCATTTGCAGTACAACACTATTTACTCCTTGTCTGACATCATTTACCTTTTTGTTTATTAATGACCTGACACTGTTGAAGAACTGCAATTCTCAAAAGTTATTTTTAAAATAGGAGCTAATTTTGAGCCAATACTTGTGGATGTACATTGAGCTGTTTTTTCCTTTTCTTCCTTATTTTGCACTTCATGAACAGTGACTATTATTACACACTGTCTTTCTGACGGTCACCAGTCAGGGGCTGCAGTTTGTTTGTGGTCACGGAACGGCTGACTAAAAGTAGAGCTACACTTGCATATACTTAACTCTCACACCCTGTGAGAAGTAGAATATTAAACCCTTGTCGTGTCACACTGAAAAGCTGTATTATGGGCTCTAAGGTGTCCTCCTGATAGTTCATGTTAAGACATTGCTGTGGGGGTTGCTGGTTTCTAGTAATTAGCAGCTTCTTTTCATAGTTAATAGCTGAGATTCAAACTGTTTAGTTTGGTAGGGAAAAAAAAAATCATGTTTTTCTAGTTCAGAAAATCCTGCACTTTACCAAGAAGTTGGTGGGGTTTTTTAACAAGGGTGAGTAAATCTGATTCAGACAGGTCCACAGTTCTAGCACAAACATTTTGTACCGAGTGTTGCAACTGTAGACATGTAGATAACAGTGGGCTGTGGAACAGCGGGTACAATTATACTTATCTGAGGCCATCAAATGGGACTTGAGCTGAATTGGGCATTTCAGCTGGTTGCTTTGTTCCATATGTTCAGTCTGGTTTTTTTTCCTCTTAAGGAAATCTCTCCAAAGCTAGAAGGAGCATGACCAGCAGGTTGAGGGAGGTGATTCTGCCCCTCTACTCTGCTGTTGTGAGACCCTGCTGTGGCAGAGGGGTTGGAACTAGATGATCTTTAAGGTCTCTTCCAACCCAAACCGTTCTGTGATTCTGTTTTATGTTTGCAGAAAAGTTTTTTTGACTTCACACTGAACAACGTTAATGAATAAAGAGATAAAACCAAATGTTGATTCAGTGATATTTTTTCATTTCCCCATCAGTTTTTCTGTCTGATTGTTTTCCCCAGGATTTTATGTCACCTCTTAAGTTACACAGGTACAACTTCTTTCATGAAGTAATTCTTTGAGAGATCCAGGCTGAGCTTTCCACTTACCCAGTATAGAAACTCCTTCCCTCCCCTCCAAAGGGAAGCCTCCAGTACAGCCAGCACTCTGCCCAGCTCCGCCTTACCCTGCCTTTGGCCTCCTGCCATGAGGCTCCTATTATAACCAGCACAGCTCAGGCAATGCTGCAGGCATATAGGCTTGTAGCCCCTTGTCTGTCTGTCTCCTTTTGCACCTCTTCTGCTGGCAGAAACCTATTTCAAATCCTGGTCAAAGTATAACCCTTCCTAGGATATAGGGGCCCTGCTCCTCTGCTCTGACAGAGTACTGACTGCAGGGCCTCTGTTCGGCACCAAGTATGACAGCATGGCAATAAGTGTTTGGATGAGGCAACAAATTAAATCATTTATCAGAGCTTGTTTTCCAAGTGTAAACCAGATTATCTCTGTTGTAGGTGTACGTGTGGATCTATGACCCCGTTCACTTTAAAACTTTTGCCATGGGACTTGTACTTGGTAAGTAAGAGGCACGTATTGGTGAGGACATCATAAATGTAGGCATAGTATCCCAGGCCCATTTCTGCTTGGGGAAGTTTGTCTTTTCCCAGACAAAGTTTTGCTCTTCAGTCTCAGCGTGATGTGACAGTGATCCTATTACATGAATTTCGAAGGGCTGAACTTGGTAAAAGTAAAAGCTGAAACATACTTTAGCAAGTGTTTGAACTTGCACAGATGTGCAAGGTGGTTATTTCCATAGTTTTAAGCTAACGAGTAACTGGTTCAGTAGGCAATGTGTGTTATATGAAAATGTGAAAAAAGTTAAAGGGATAATTTTAAGCTATGAGTGATACCTTTCTGACCCTAAAACTTGTATTTGTGTAGGATAAGCCAAATCACCTAATTTTACTCTTTATCTAAATTAGTATTGATGTTAACTGCTGATGTTAACCTCACTGATGACAGTGAGCTAACAGATTGGTGTCCTGCTGGTCTAGACCTGCTGACCTGCTCCTGCCAGCTTCCTCTGTGTGGAAGAACCACCTCTCCTGAGAACCCATGTCATCCCCCTGTGGGCTTTGACTGGTCCTTGGGGCCACCACAAGCTCTACCCAGCTCCCTGCGTCCCTTTCCTAATGCACTGGTTATAGTCAGCTCCTTGCTCCCCTTTTTACTCATGCCCACTCCTCAGAGGGGCTTCTTTTGACCTATTGGCTAAGCAGAGTGACTCAGAGTTCCTGAAAGCAATTTGTCTCTACCCAGTACAAAACTCAGTGAGTCTAGACAAGTTTTCAGGTATCGTCAGCAGCTTGTACTATGCTAAGACAATACATTGAATAAATAGTAAGCCTAATACCTTTGTACACATACCATGACAAAAATAATCGTCCTTCTCATGCTTTTCTTCTTATCTTTTTATTTAGTGATTGCTGTTATAGCTGCAACCCTGTTCCCACTCTGGCCAGCGGAAATGCGTGTTGGTGTTTATTACCTCAGCGTAGGTGCAGGCTGTTTCGTCGCCAGTATTCTTCTTCTTGCCGTTGGTAAGTGTTGGTCATCCTCACTGTCAGCAGGTGAAGTCTGAAAGGCTGAAGACAAGGGAGACAGAGCCTACCTCTTGGCCGTGATCCGAAATAGGCTATGAGCTACAGTCAGACCGATTCCTTGCTATGGATTTCCCTCCTGGCCGCTGGGTGTCAGAGTTGCGCCACAGAAGGAACGAAAGCAAGCTTGTCACCTGGTTGTTTCCTGTAGAGTGGAGATCTGTATACTGCCTCCTTAAAAAAAAAAATAAAATAAAGAAGGGCAGAACAAACCCAAGAGCTGTACATAAGAACATATTCAGCGGTGGAAATAATGTAACCAGGATTTTAAAGCTTTCCTTGGCTTGTATCTCTGTAGCAGAGGGGATTAAAAGCTAAATCATAGATAAGGTTCATAATTAATGGGGTGAGGGAGACATGGTAAGAACAACTGATGCCACAGTGCTGTAGCAGAACAAAAGCTTTCCTCCTAAGGTCACCCCTGTCCCTGGCTTGGGGATCATCAGCCTGTAGTGCACATCTCTTACACCACAGATGTGCATTATGTGTGTTTGTAATAAATCCCAACATTTCCCTTCTTTTATATACAGCTCGCTGCATCCTTTTCCTGATCATCTGGCTCATCACTGGAGGAAGGCATCACTTCTGGTTCCTGCCAAACCTTACAGCAGACGTGGGCTTCATCGACTCCTTCAGGCCTCTGTACACACATGAATACAAAGGACCAAAAGCAGACTTAAAGAAAGAGGAAAAATCAGAATCCAAAAAGCAGCAAAAATATGACAGTGAGGAGAAATCAGACAATGAGAAGAAGGAAGAAGACGATGGGAAAACAGAAGGACCGAGGAACTCTGGAACAGACGGCTCTGGAGGAGAGCGGCATTCAGACACTGACAGTGACAGGCGTGAAGATGACAGGTCCCAGCACAGTAGTGGAAATGGAAACGACTTTGAAATGATCACAAAAGAGGAACTGGAACAGCAAACAGATGAAGGGGATTGTGAAGAGGAGGAAGAGGAGGAAGAGACCGAAAGTAGGCCTTCACATGAAAAATCATAACTCACTGTGGTTTGGGGACTAAGTATGTGCAAATGGTTGGATTTTCTTTGTTGGCTGATCACCAAAACATAGACCATACAGTAGCGTCTTTGTTTGCTGAAATATACATGTTACCAAACAGTTTTATATCTAGTTCCTTCATTTTTTTTAACGATTAACTTGATTATTTGGTACTATGTTAATCATTAATATCCATTTACAGAAGTTTTATCAATCTGACAAGTCTTCTATTGATTGATAGATTGCCCAGATAGTCCTCAAACATACTGAAAAACAGTTTTCTGGTACTTGCATAACTGGTCGATTAGTTTAGCTTCTCAAACTTGCTTTTGTAAAACAGGTAAAAGTTGAATGACCAAATCTTCGATTATTCCTAGTTATTTGAGCTCTGGTTAGGTAAAGCCCATCTTAGCCCACAGCTTTCTTGATATCCTTCTTGATTTTCTTTTCAAAAGATTGTGAAAACTTTCCTGAGAAAACTAGTTTTAGCAGAAGTGTTTGGCTGATAATGTAGAAGCTGGTAGTGCTGAATTCAGCTGCAGTGCTCTCTCTTTCTCCAGACTGCGTGCCAGCAACTGAGGAAATCCAAACTGGTTTTGTACATCTGGTTCACAGAAACATGTCATCTCCAGCAGGTGAAGGAACTCGCCAGGTTTGGAAATCCTGGCTTGTTTTCCTTCTCCCGCTCCATCATAATTAAAAAATAAATAAATGTATTCTGTACATAATTTACAAATAAAGCAAACCATTTACTTTAACTGCTACTTATTATTTAGAGATTTGACCCAGCATTCAGTTTGTATTATTAAAGCCATTTTGTGGTGTATCTATCGGAGAAATGCAAGTCACGAGGACCTCACAGAATATTTGTGTATGATTGGTAGCTGTTCCACAAGAGCTTTAGTTTTGTGCCAACATTCCATGTATTTGAGTATGAGTAAATTGATCTTTATTAAATGAAAGCAAACAACATAGCTGTATGTATGCCTTAATGTTAAACTTCTCTGTTCTGGAACCGAATACTTTTTAAACTGAAGAGGCAGCAGAGTATTCCTCTGTTCAGAAACACAGGTAACTCAAAGCTAATACGAAGTGACCATTAATAATTTGTTTGTAAATATTTTGGAGTAGTTTGTGCGGTTTCTCTTGCGCGTCCCTTTCTGCTAGATGTTTGGAGGATGTATGTTCAGGTTAACTAAGCACTGAGGAAGCGAAGACTTGGCATCATTCCTCCAGATGACTCCAAGAGTTACTATAGATTGGATTGCCTCGCGGAGCCACTCAGAGAAGATGAGGGTAAGCCTGGCCTTTTAATGACTGACTTGGAGAACTCTTTTGCTCTGTCGTAAATTGGTTCTCCTTCCTTCTAGTATCGGCGTTTTGGATGAAGATATTAATTTTTTCAGATTATGCAAAGATAACCATCATAGTGGGTGCATTGATAATTCATGGATTTAGTGTATTTGCTTCTTAAATATTTACTCCATGAGGAAACTGATAAATTTGATCACTTTTTTATTAATATAGCAAAAAATTAAAGACCCGTTACCTTAATGGATTGACTCCTGGATACTTTTGTGGTATCACTGATTGATTACAGTATTTAAGGAAGTACCTGACTCAGGTACACTTGCTGGTGATGAAGCCACTCCAGCAGCTGGTCTGAGACACTCCCGCGCAAGACCTCCTTCTGCACAAGAACCTTGGGCCTGTTTGCTCTGTGAGTGCTGGTACCTCTGGCCTGAGGAATGGGTACTATGGCTTGTTTGGTAACTTGCTTTTTAGCAGGTAGGTACAGAGTTACAAAAATCTCTGTGCCAAAGGTTCATCATGTTCAGTGCCTGCTGATGCCAATGGAAGCAAAACGCAGGGTGGCCAACCTTGCGCATAGGCACCTTCCAGAGGCCATTTAGAGATTAGCACTGGGGGAGCAGTGCCATATTCTGAGCATGGCAGAACACACAACCACAGGCAGTGTCCAGCAGTGGCTCACAGCAGGCTCCACAGCCACTGCTGGTCGTTGAAGAAATTGATGCAGGGGATTTCAATCATTTCAAGTGCATTGCCTCCTAAAAGTGAAGTAACATCTTAATGGCCTTGCTGAGAAAATAAGGTTGAAATGGTTGAATAATAAATACTTCAGTAATGTTGCCATCTGCTTCCTGCTAAGTGGATGTGTGTGATATGCCAGTGCTATCTGCCTGTGGCCTGGGAAATGCTATCAGGGTGTCAAAATTAACTACAGAAAATTTGTACTGTCACCCTACTGGAGTCCTAAGCTCACCCAGAAGTAGGCACTGAATTAGCCTTAAACTCTCACTTGATCTGCAGTGAATGACTGCAGTCATGACTGTAAAGAGAGAGATTAAGAGATGACTGATTTCAGTGGTTCAGGAAAGGACTTCATGACCCATTACTGTAATCCAGCATTTTCTACAAATACTCCCCCAAAACTTCAGAATTATTTTGGAATGAGATAATGAGAGAAGTGAGTACAATATGCCAGTAATAGCGAAACTGTCAGTAGACTTACGGTTTCCTGAGAAATGCTTCCAGTCCAAAGAGAGAAAATCACAAAGGGACTTGGCTACATTTAGTTAGTTATCAGGATGCTTCTGTATCAATGGGGTGTTTCAGAGTTCTTCCCAATTTTGACATTCAATTTCCAGAGCCTAGGGTGACCTTATAGGAACAAGTATATACGTACACATTTAGTGGACAGTTACTTAAATTTAACTATTCTATTAAAATGTCCTTCCTGCAATAAAATTTTATAGTGGTCTTACTGATACTCCTCCCAATGTTCTATAGACCAAATAAGATTTTCTGATTACTTTTCTCTGAAAGGAAATATGATTATTCCTAACTTCCCCCCTCCATTATATAACAACTGGTAAGACACAAATAAGTATTTAATGCAGGTCAGTGTTTATCAGGGATGTTATACCCATGTATGCTCTGCTCCACTATGGATGCAGTAACCTCGGCTCACTTGCAGTGTTCTGCCATCCTTAAAGGCAATTAGGAAATAAATAAAAATTATCTTTGACAAACTTGCATATTTCTTAATCAGCAGAAATGTTACAGCACTGGTGAGGATACTTGTGATGACAATTTTTGAATAGCAAGGTACCTTTGAGCAGCAGCTTGGGGGGAGCATTTACTGTCATCTGTTGTATATCATAGAGCAGATTTTTCCTTTAAAAAAATAAAATATAGGAGATATATATATATATTTTCTCATTTAGGCCTGTTTCTTTTTGAAATAATACCAGGTGCAGTTCACAGAGCATCATACAGCATGAGAAAGGGCACATAAAGAGAAATGGAGAATGTCTCAGTTCCTCAATCGACTCCTAAATGATGTTTTAACCAGAGCTCGCCTCCCCTTTGTTAGATCAGGAGAAAGGCTGGTGGAAGCATCTGCCTCAGGTAAACATGAAATGTAGAAATATGGAAAGTACACCTGCCTGGCTTAGCTCCTGATATTCCTTCCTGCCCCCACCTGCATTTCCTTCTGTGGTGCTAAGATGTAAGAGCCTTGCAGGGTTGCTGTCCAGCTCCTCTGAGGATGTAATTGTTTCCTAAGTGTGGCCACAATGACAGCAAAGTCACATTCAGACCTCCTGGTTGGCATCAAAAGCACTCAGGCAACAGAGAGATGTCCTGCTCCAGCTGCAGTTGTTTGAGTAGCAGCAGGTGGAAGTCCAGACCAGAATCCCTCCTAGATCTGTTAGCAGACTGAGTTTGAGTGAGCTCGGTTCAGAGTAAAGCTTTTTCACCCTCCCCAGGTTGTGCCCTGCCCTCCTCCCTCCCTCATGCACTTACTGAGCTGCTTAACCACAGCTATCCCCATGCCACAATTTAGATACTCCAGACTCAAACCTAAGCCCATTTACCAAATAAAACAGACCTAAATAGAAAAAAAGACCACTGCAGAGAAGTTAACAATCAATACTTACAGTTTTCCCCCTTGGAGAAGCTGCAGTGAGGAGCAAAGACCAGCTTCCCTGCCTCTGGGTATTCCAGAGCCTAAGCAAGCTCTTACTCGCCATGGGCCTGCCTGTAGATGACGTGGCCCAGCTGTTCATAACAGGCATGCGTTCTTCCCCACTTCCCCATCCCAAACATTAGCCCTACTCTAGTCTAGGTGCCCTTTGTTTCTATGTGCTGCCATTAGTTAGGATTTCCAAGTAACACTATGTCTTGCCTTTCTCAGAACAGACACGAGGCCTGGGGCAGATTGGTACATGCCCTTTTCTGTGCTGAAGGAGCTCATGGCTTTGGCTCCAGGCACTAGGAAAGCTTTGATAGTGGCACCAGGGAGGTGCAGAATTGTAACACATGGATCCAATGGCAGCAACTGGTGATTTTAAAATTGTGCTGGCCCTTAAATACCCTATGAAGGAAGTTCTGGCCTTAACTTAGTCGTTAAGGGAGAACTAAGCCCTTTTAACTTCTAAATTCACTTCCCTTCTTCACTCCTCCTCCTTAGGAGTGAGAGGAGAAAGAAGAGCTTGACAAGAGAAGGTGAAAGGGCCCCTTGGAGGGAGAAGACGAGAGGGGCCATCCTAAGCTGGCTGACAGCATTGGCAGGGTGAGTGCAAGAAGAGTGCTTCTGAAATAAGGTGAAGTCGAGCAGGCCCAGGTTCTGAAGAGCCAGCAGTACCCCTGGCTTGACTTAGAGCAGGCCAAAGCCAGCCCCCAACAGCTGCTTGAGGCACACTGCAATGTATAGTTTCAGATCACCTTTTCCAATAGGAAGGTTCTGTACATACAGATTTCATACACAGTGTTGAGTTCTAGAAAGCTTGTATTTGCCTTACTTCCTTATATTTGAGTTTCAATTCTTGTAACATCACATGAACAGGACAGGAGACAGACTCTGATGGTTAATTTCTGTGCCCACAGTCAGTGGTCAGAAAGGAATGCTCCAGCAGGAGATGTTCAGGGACCATGAGTTCTCATACGGCACCTTCCACCTCTGAGCGTAGCTACCCACTTCCCAGCTGTTGTGGGAAGGGAGGGTTGTATCACTTACTGCTTGGCGGTCATTTCATGCAACTACTTCTCATAGGTGTTTTTAAACCAAACCTAGAAATGTCTGAATCATGCAAGTCTGAACAAGATTATTTATTATGTTATTTTAACCAGAAAGTCTTTATCAGTTTCCAATATCCAAAGCAGTGATGATGCAGCTGAGGGCTTCTAATGTTGGGACCTACTGCTCAATATTTAGCATGGAGATTATTGCTAGGGTTACCTTCTCTTTTAAATAAGGCAGCTCTTGTTAGGAACTACCATCTGTTCTGCGAGTCTCCACCTACCTGTCATCACAGCAGTGTGACAGATGGATTGACTTTTAAATATAGAAAAGCCAGAGAGATCAATTCTGTTAGGGGGCTTTAGAGCTCCTAACTAGAGAGGTGATGGTTCACTATCATCTGGAACAAGGCTGACCACCAGCTCACTCCAGAGGATTCCTCAGGCTACCTGGGTATACACGTTTTTTATATGAAGGGTTGACTGATGTGATTCTTAATGTCTCTGAGCAGTCCCTCTCTATAGAATCAGAATAATATAGTAGACCTTTAGCTGCTTTACCACTCTGCTGTAAGAGTATATAAGCTGATATTTGCAAAACACTTAGAGGTTAAGACTTGGGACACTGACTTCTAACAAAGTTTTGCCAGTACATAACTGTTGAGCATGATTTACGACTGATTCTTATCAAATACTTCAAAGGGAGTTAAAGGACAGTGGTATGAAATGGCCCAAGGCTCTGTCATACACTAGCATAGTGCTGCAGCTTTCTCACTTGGAGCATAAGGAGAAGAACAAAACAATCCTATCAGTGTGCATGAACTGAGACTGAAGCAGCTGCTGAATGTTTTCAATAGACTTCCTGGTAATGGCTGGTACAATTTCATTAGGGCTTCTCATTTTATTTAATAAAACATTGGATGGTTTTATTTGTAATAC
Organism: Nestor notabilis; assembly: GCF_000696875.1. Classification (NCBI taxonomy): domain Eukaryota; kingdom Metazoa; phylum Chordata; class Aves; order Psittaciformes; family Psittacidae; genus Nestor; species Nestor notabilis. Next base: position 5,822 of record NW_009917263.1, on the reverse strand, counting down.
AGCCACAGGTGCAGGAAAACAAAAGGCACATTTCCTGATTGTGTCCACAGAGTCCATTACTGACTGGCTGACACAGCAGGCATTCGTTTTGCCATGGAGGGGGGGAGTTCATGTGAAAATAATGATCACACAGAAAAATAATTGTTCTGTGATAAAAAACTTTTGAGAGAGGAATTAGTTTAAAGTTACTAATAGCACTATGCAAACAGTTTCAGTGCAAGTTACAGTATAAACAGAGCAAACAGCACTCAGTACACACTGATCATGCTTCAGATACAGATCAAAGTATTCTCTACAGGTGGTAACCACCATTAATCCTCATCATGTAAACAGAAGCTGAACACAGAAAAGGTTAAGCCATGATCCCTGAAAGTACCTCGTAGCCTGGATCCTGTAAAGGATGCAGGTGCTTAAAAGACAACTTCTGCAGTTTACCTTTACTAGTCAATAAATGAAACACAGAAGAGTTCTGAGTGACTCTCACTAGGCTTAACAGTAACACCTCATTTTATCTTTCTGGCATGAGTCTTCAACCAATAATTAAGAAAGGCTGTTAGCTGGGAATCACAGCAGCATGGTTTGGGTTGGAAGGGACCTTAGAGATCACCTAGTTTCAACCCCCCTGCCATGGGCAGGGACACCTTCCACTAGACCAGGTTGCTCCAAGCCCCTGTGTCCAACCTGGCCTTGAACACTGCCAGGGATGGGGCAGCCACAGCTCCTCTGGGCAACCTGTGCCAGCGCCTCACCACCCTCCCAGCTAAGAGCTTATTCCTAGGATCTTATCAGAAGATGTAGTTTTGAGTTCTTCAGATTGAGGGTGGGATTGAAGTTACATTTCCCCTACTTTTTATCTTCCTTTTAAATGAAAGCACCACTACATAGTTTGTTTAAAATTTAAGTCTACCAGGAGGTAGTAATATATTAAAAGGTGACAAGATTACTAGCTTTTTTGTTGTTTGTGAGCAACATAATGAGAGCAGGATCACACCTTGCACTCCGTGTTGGCTTCAGCCTTATTTTATTTTCTTGTCATAGTGCCCAGCAAGCCATGACTTGGGTTTATAAATTGCTGGCTTATGTAATACAGTTTTCAGAGCCCTGTCTTCTTTCTAGTTCCCTGAAAAATTCTTTGCATCAAAGCCAAGCCAAAAAAAATCCTCAAAACCAACTAAGACTGCAGTGTCATCATGAGCACTGGGAAAGGCTACACCTGCAGTTACATGAATCAAGGAAACACTCCTTTGGAAAAATGCATCAAGACATCAACTGTGTACTGCATTTACCAGATTTTCATTGAATAAGCAGAGTTAGAATTCTGTAACAAGATGCCTCCAAATTAAAATTACGATGGAAATATTTACAGGTTCTTCTCAACAAGAACTTTCTATGAACAAACCTGTTACTTTTAAGATGAGCACCTCAAATGGTTCAAATCAAGATCCACATGCACCCTGTCTGTGCTTTTAAAATATTCCTGCAAAGTAAATGAAAGCATCTTGTAACTGGGACACTGGTCAAGTGTTTTCTTCTTTAAAAAATAAAGTTAGTTAAGTAGTTTATTAGCTAAATACTTTAATAAAAAATTAAAATCTCCATAAACACCATACTGTCTTTCTGAGCCATGCAGCCTTTCAGGAACAGCAACTCCCCACCCGCTTGCTCATCAGCCATTGCAAAACTCCAGTGGCTAATCCTGTGCTGACAAGGCATAAAATATAACAGGGCATTAAACATGCTCAGCAAGGCAACACCCAGTTAAAGGCACATCCAGGGAAAAGAAAAGGATGCAGGAAAGGCTGTATCAGATTGGCACTCATCTCCTCATACAAATACATTCCAGAGACGACATTTTGCGCTCAATGCAGTCTGTTGCCAGCTCTGATCATGGCTGTTATGTCCGTTCACCTCCAGCCTGAGCCATGCTCAGCGCCTTGCTTCTCAGGACATTGATTCTCCATAATAATGTTTTTCCAGGATTTCCCTTCACAGAGTAGAGCTTTCCCCACACATGACATCAAAATGCATAACTACGCATTTGATCTCCCCATCCTGCTCCCACATGGCTTGAGGTGTCCACAATGTCAATATAAGATTTACTGAAATACACAAGGTGAGGTTTACATTTATTCCTTGTCCTGCTCAACTGAATAAAGGGGCAGATCGCAACTAGCTTCTGAAGCACAACACATCCCAGACAGAAATGGCTGGAGAAAAGTAAAGATTCAGCTCTAACTACATAGCAAGCACACCCTGTACTCCTTCCTGTAATGGTAAAGAAGTCATATTCGTTATCTATACCTACCCCTGTCTGAAGGAAACCCCTTGGCTCTAAATTGGCCAGCACTGAGGATGAAGCAGAAACAACATGTGAAAACTCTGCTGTTCCCCACTGGTCTAAGGGACTCCAAGAGCCATAGTGAACCATGGGGCTGCAATGCTGAGGTCCATCATGGAAGGGAGGAGAGGGCAGAGACCAACTCCTGCTCTGTGAGAACTCTAACTTTGTTTTGTCACCCTTAAGTTAGATACGAAATTAGAGTGATATTTTTTTTCTTGGACATTTACCCTTTGTCCTAAAATCCTACCCTTACAGTTAAGTAAAAAATATGAGCAACTAGCAGCAGGAAACAGTCTTGAAAAAAGAAGGAAGCATCTATGCAAATATCTCATGACTGCAGGGGACATAGAACCACAACACCATGATCTGAGGACTACACAAACTGCTTTTGCAAGAGATTTGCTGTATCGTTTCATGAACCCTCCTCCTGGAGGAGGCCATCCCTGTCTTATTTTCCACACACAGCTGCCTGCATGTAAATATAAATTAATTTCTTAAGCCTGTCAGTTGCTGCACATGAATATAAATGCAGCGTCTTTAGTGAAGCAGGATGGGCTCACGGCATTGTTTATGGAGTATGGTGTTTGTCAAGCACCTGCAAGTTTTCCTGTGGAGTTGCAAACTGAGCCCATCCTAAAGAAGAGCCAATGCTGAGTGTACGCAGCCTCTAGCACAGCAAGAAGGACCTGCCAGCGCTAAGCAAGGCCTTTGTTTTCGAGGGCATCCCGTCTTGTATTATTATTTCTCAAAAAACCAGGAAAACGACATGTTGTACTCGGGAGCAGAAAACAATCACTTGAAGGTAATCAGTGAGTAATAACCAAACTTCCAAAGCAGCAGCACAGAAGGCCTTGGTGGAGGGAAAGGGAAGCCGTGAAGTAGTCCCAGCATTAATGCAGGATGTAACCTGGGCAGCAAAGTGCTCCTGTGGGCCATGCTGAGGAGCTTGCTCGGAAGGGTCGCTGCTCATGGAGCGGATGTACAGTGCTGCATACTCTGGAGGTCACACACCCATTAGGATTCTTATCAGCAGAAAACACTGTCTAAACTGTCCCTCTCCCTCCTGTTGCTCATTTCCAGTGTCCAGGGTTTCTCCCCACACAGGCCAGTGTCATAGTTTCTGCAGTCATAAAGACAGACATGATGAGAAACAAACAAAACCATCAGAAAGATACCAACCAAACAGTTCCTTCACTACCACTGGGAAAACCACTGTCTTTGTTTTACTTTGGATTAGAACTAAGAAAACTAGCTACTATTGAGAGCATCACCATTCAGATACCTGTGAGTGTGACCAGGCTGTGGATTGGCTGCTCAGAATGTACAATACCCATCACATAATAACAAACAGTTTGTTACTATATCGTGCTTTGTGCGACTGTCCAAGCGAGCACTGTTTGAATAAGCAAGTATTGCCAGGGTGAATGTGAATGCTGCTTCGGATTACTTTAAGCGCTCACATTTTTTTTCAGAATACTGATCATCTCTTTTTTCCACCAAAAGAAATCCTTTTTTTCCCCTGAAGTTATTTAATCCTTGAGATGAACCATGGAAGGAGAAGAAGATGGAAAAAGAAGAAAAAAAGCTCTACTTACATCCAAATTTCATTCCAGGGGGTTAGATGCTTTCAGAAGAGGTCCTACCAGCCGCTTTTGTGCACACAGATCACACACAGCTAAACCAGACATGGATTTGCAGTCTACCCTGCAAGAAAGACAATAAAAAATGTTTCACTCCCAGTGGACACTAGACTTGCTAAACATGCAGCTGGTCTATAAGCAAGTTTAGACTCAACAAAAGACAGGTTAAGCTGAGTGACATACAGTAAATCCATAAAGCTCCTGAAGGTTTAGCTCCCTCATGAGGTCCCAAAAATCAGGTGTTCTGCCTCAGTTTCTCAGGCGGTCCAATCTGCAGGAAGCATCTAAACGATGTCATTTACTCCTGCCAGTACCTAATTTTTGAGAAAGGCAGGATGTAAGATACTACCTTTTCCCAAATCACCTAGAGACTCACACTAGCAAGTCCTGCCCAGTTGAATGAGTCTGGACAAGTATCCCATTGAGGCAGAGGAGTGGCAGTATGGGGCTCCAGACTGCTCAGCATGAGGCAGGTGCTGCAGCACTGAACTCACAAGCTTCCAAGCCTTCTGTTAGATTTAGCCTTGAATTACCAAAACCATAAAGGGAAAAAGCCATATTGCATGCATGCAGTGATCAGGAAACCACTGCCCATTAACCTGAGAAGCACAGCTCAGGTCCCGCAGCAAGCTATTCCTTGGGATGTGCTCCTATCCTACACTTGCTGGTAGATGGGAAATAAAACAGCAAATGGAAAACTAAATTAATGCTTTGATCTGAAGAGGCAAAAAGCTGCTACTGTGAATTTTTAAATTCTACTGAGTAGATTGCTACAGGATGGACAAGCTAAAAAGCCAACCCATTTAGGCTTGATATATACTTTCAGGATTATCTGCTTTAATTCATCATTATCTTAAAGGAAATAATGGGTATTCCTAACTTCTCTCCTAAACTTCATTGTTACGAATCTCTGAGGAAGACAGAGTTGAGAGAGCCATTTGTAAGAAATGTTTTTGCCAAGATAACTTTCACAGTAAAGTATTACCAGAATGTAGCTGCCCGTTAAATATTAAGTTCCCCCGTGGAAGAGAATAAATATACGATATTGAGGGGTTTGTACAATTTTGTGTTGTAATTCAAAGCCAGAGGCATTCTATAAAACCATTACACCATGTTAAAAACTTGAGCTGTGTTGCAAATACACCAGTGGCTGACTTCTACAGCCACAGAATCACACACCACCAGGTTGGAATGGACCTTAAGGATCATCTGGTCCAACCGTTTTTGTCAAAAGCACAGGCTAGACAAGATGTTGCAGCTCCATGTCCAGCTGAATCTTTAAAGTGTCCAACGCTGGAGAATCCACCACTTCCCCAAGGAGATTATTCCAATGGCTGATTGTTCTCATGGTGAAAAGAATTCCTGTTCATTTTCATTTAATGGCTTAATCAATGATACCAGTAGAGCCATGCTGCAAGAAGGTGATTAATCACACACCTTGAGAGGCATACTGTTCAGTGTGGGAAGGGTAACAGGCATGTGGAAGCCCAAAAATCCAGGGCATATCAGATGCCCACACACTTGCCCATGAAGGGCTCCGTGGATGGGGACAGGAGCATTCTTCCAGCTGCTAGGCCGGAAGAGAAACAGGAATCAGTTTTCCCCACGTCTGCTGGGTACTTCAGGGACACCTCTGGGAGGGGACCCGCATCCGCACTCACCCTAACTCTGTGCGGGAAAAGCCGGTGCCCGTTTGCCAGCAGGGCCGAGTCCCGAGGCCGGCACAGGTGCGTGCACACACACTGCATGAACACAGGGCTTCGTGAACCAAACACCCCGTGGTCCCTGCCACACGCCGGCCACTGCCATCAAGTACTGAGGGCGACGGGCTCCAGCCCTGA
>NW_009917262.1:9544-40112 GCF_000696875.1 Nestor notabilis | reverse complement strand
CCATCTACGGGCAGGACTTCCAGGATCTGCGGCAGAGCCAGGCCTGGAAGGTAGCGAGCAGGACTCCCCTCGCCAGGCCCCTCCGAGCGCGGCGGCCTTGCCGCTACTCTCCCGTAGCGCTTCCTGCACCCATTAACTGATACAGAGGCAGAGCTCTGGCCTCCAGCGGCACAGCAGGCAGAGCGGGCCCTCACTCCTCGCGGGCGGCGGCGCTCCCGCTGGTGCCAGGTCCTTGTGTTTCTTGCCTGGCGCATCTTTCTTCTCGCTGTGTGCCCTTGGTACTTGCCCGCTTCGGCAGGCAGCCCTGTAACCGACTACCTTTGCAGTTAAGCCTCCAGATCGGTGCCTTCGCGGTATAATTAATGCTGTGCATGTAACTTGCGTTTTAAGTAATTGTGAGATTCTTTAAACATTGCTACTTAATACATCCCTTAACCGACTGATTACATACCTGCTTAATTAATCTCATCGGTATACATGTTGCTGATCTTCGCGTTATTACATGCTGTGGTTTACTCAAGCTGTGGCTGTTTTCATGATAATTTAATTTTGTTTGTTGGTTTGTTTGTTTGTTTCGTTACAACTAACTAATGCACAGGTCTACTACTCACTATTCTTTCCCGTTTCTCTTCAGTGTCCACAGTGTCTCTAATCGGTTGTTTTTTTTTTCCAGCGGCATTTGGGGCATTGTTTTCCTGTACCTGGAGGTACTGCTCATTCTTTTCAGTTCCCCAAGCTCACTGCTACTGTGCTATTTACATTGTTTTGTCTTCAGTTTCTACAAAATAGCACCTGCTGTCTTTTTTTTTTTTTCTGCCATATATCTGAACTTTAAATTCGTGCAAAACCTGTAACTCGCCCACCCCATGGAGTTTGATACCAACACAGTAATTCGCTTGGTTTTTGGAAGTGTTGCAGACCTCGCTCCCTATTGAATTCATACCTGATGTTCTCTTAACTTAACCTGTTCTTTTCCTCGATGGAAATGCAAAAGGAAAATACGGAGTATAGTGACCATCTTTTAACTTGTTTCAGTATTTGTTATTCCATGTGGTCTTACTTCCCTACCTGTTTGTCATGTTACTAAGGTCTGGGTTGTTTTGGTTTTTGAAGTATTTATTTAATACAAAATGAAAAGGTTAGAGCATTTATGTGGGTCTGTTTTACTTTATTCTGATTTTGAGTAGGCAGTTTGAACAGCATGGGCAGGAAGGGCAATACTTGTTAAAATTATGTTTCACTGATTCATTCCAAACCCAAAAATATAAATACAAAAAAATTACTCTCCATTTGTTTGCCCAAACAAGGGGTATATATATGTGACGTTACAGTCTGTTGCTATGTGAGAAAATATAATACTGGCTGGTGTTTGCTAGTGATCCAGAACAAACACGAAAGAAACAACGTTGTTTTTCTAATGAATGCTTTAATTAGTGATATTTCATAAACCTTTTTTTTTTCCCTAATACTAGCCTACAATAAGCAGAATACAAAGGGTTTATTATAAAATGGCCTTTTTGCTTAGTCCGAATCTTCTTTCTGATACTAACTACACTTCTCTGAAAAAATTCTAAAAATATACTGAATAAAATATGATAATCAGTGAACTATTTCACTCTAATTGAGCAGTGTCAGTACATTAATGTACTTTTTTCTCAGTTTGGATGGTCTAACTTGAATTCTGCCATAGTACAGGTTTTGAGAGTTGTGTGCTTTCATTAAAACAAAACCAGAAAATCTTTCTAAATCAAAAGTTTTGTTTTCCTTTTCAGGTGCAACAACCTCCTGAAATTAATCTAGTTCTACGTCCTCAGGGATTGACTGGTGATAATGAAGTATATGCCAAAGTTGATCTATGGGTCAAGTGTCCACATACTTACCCTGATACGTGAGTGAGCATTAAAATCTAACTTTTTTTTTTTCTCCTCTGAACGTTTTCCTCTGTTTTCCATAGTAAAGCGTGAATTGGAAAAACATGTAGTTCATTCATTGCTTTCCTCCTTGCTTTCCACATGTCAGTATTTGTTAAGCCTGTGATATTTTATAATAGGCAGCTATAAAATTTGGCACCTGAATTGGATGTGCTTTTTTGTGCAATGGAGAATTACAGGACTGCACTTGTCTGTGCATGACTGCAGCCCCAGTTTGTAGCTTGGAGAGACATAAACAGAGGTGTGTACCTGCTAGCATCTTAGTGCCCTTTTTAATCTATTTGAGCTCATGACCTGCTGAGAGAGGGATTGAATCTTCAGTTTTAAAGCAATCTGCTGTCTTAGTTGTATGTGCAGTTCCTGTTTTCTGCTGGATTAAGCTTTTGGAAGAGTTCTTGTTAGAGAATAAAAGCAATTGCAGGCGATCAGCTCCCTCTGCCAGCATTTGGGTTGGCAAGTAATTTCTGGGTTAAATGTTGCTCTGTGCCCCATTTCCTTTAGTCCTTATGCCATTGGTTGTGTCCAAAGCATATCTCCCTTTAGCCCATCCATTTGTGCTGTGGCATGAGTGGTGTACTAGGGAAATGCTATTCCTTACCAAGTGTTAACTCAGTTATACCCTGTAACACAGTGATGTGGTTTAGTGGTGGATTATCAGTCCTGAGGTAAAGGCAGGACTTGACGATCTTAAAGGTCTTTTCCAACCCAGATGATTCTGTAATTCTACAGGACATGACAGCCACCCTAATTTTTTATTTATTTATTTTTTTAATTTAACGTATCATAGCTACAGATGTTTTACTTGTTTATTTTAAGTATTTTTAAAATTTGGCTGTTACTTGTTTATTGCATGTGCTTCTTTAGGTTTGTGTAACCTGTATAGTGGTGATAAATAAAGAGTCTTCAGGGTTTCTTTGGTAGTTCTTCTTGTTAAGTGCAACTGACAGGTAATCTGCAGGCAGAAAATTTGATGGTAGAGAATATAAAAAGGTATTTCTGGCTTTATATTGTACATGTAATATTTATGTATTGCTTATTTGAGCACTAACTAATTGCCCAGTGACTATGAACTCCTTTCCTTTTCCCTGACCCACCGTATTTATCAAGAATATTGCTTTTTATGCTCGATTTTTCTAATGAGAACTTTCAATGTTTTGTTGCTGTCCTCCAGTGTCCCTGAAATACAACTAAAAAATTCGAAAGGCTTGTCAAATGAGAAAATAAATGAATTAAAATCCAGACTAGCTGAACTGGCAAAACAGCGCTGCGGAGAGGTGAGAGCTTTTAAATTCCTCAAGAAATACACTCTGGATCTAAATATATGTGTGGTATAATATAACGGAATGCATCCACATTGGAAGCTTAAGTTGTGTTGCTTCTAAGGAAGGAGCGACTTAATTTCTTTTTAAGAATGTTTCTAATTAATGAAAGTTTGGAATAAGCAGACTCTTAAAATACAGTGTATGTTGTAAGTAGTGCAAGTTTTATCCCTGTTTAAAAGCAGATTTAAAAGTTCAAGTTATTCTGGGGGTTATTTCACTGTATGAAAAGCAATACTAACTCTAGAAGTGAGAGCTTTGTGCACTTTCCAGATTCATTTGAATATTGTAAGTGGCTATACCTGTTTAAGGAGACAGCAGACATGGGGAGTTTTTCAGTGTGGTCTTGTTCATCTAGTGCTGAACTGAGACCTTCATTCTAACACCAGGTTAACATGACTTCTGTAGCTGTAGCACAGTCACTCCGTGCCACTGTGCCTTTTTTCTACTGTGTTTAGGAGTAGTAATACTTGAGTACACCTGTCTCCCCCTGGTTTGATTTCTGATCTTATTAAAGGGAGCTACAAATGTGTTGTAGGTTTTCCGAATGTCAGTTTTCCAAAGCAAGAATCATGCTTGCTCCAGCAACGTGTAGATAAAATTGTAAGTTGCATGTATGATACACATTTTTGATGAATGACGTATGTGCAGTCCTGAACTGCTTACTGCTTTCTCTGCAAGGGAAAGGGAGACAACTGTTCTCTCTGCCTTGACAGGTATTCTTCATTAAGGAGTATTCTGCAGTATGGAAAACTTAAAAATACCCAAGTTACCTGTCAGAAGGAACAGTAGATTGTTTGGGGTTTTAATTACTGAGATTTCTCCTCTTTTTTTTTTTTTTTTTTTTTTATACATGAGAGTGCATGCATGATTGCTTTGCCTTCTGAATAGTAACCTGGGAAAGGTATTTTGATTTGCATGTCAGGTATATACATATTGTGCTATTCTTCCTATTCTGAATTGTTTCCTGACTTCATTCCTACTTTCAAGCAGGGAATTCAGTGTTTGAGAATCTTCTAAATGTCAGCCTGTTACAGGCAGATGGTACATTTAGTTTGGCTGTTCTCCCATCTATACATGCAAATCCTGCTCAGTGTTGCTGCTGGCTGGTGGGATGCATTCTGATGTACTGTTCTTTAATTTTGGAGATGCAGTGGTCTGTTAGCACTAGGGACTGCTTGAATTAATAAAGGCATGCTGCTAGACTGGTGAAAGCTTAAGCCGTGACATGTCAATAGATCATCAATACATACCCAGTTCAAGCAACAGTAATCGAAAATTGATTCCAGCATTGCATACCATGTAGCAGAAGTCAGCTGAGTTTTAAGTGCAGTTCTTACTTTAGGGAGTGGTTATATGAATGTGGAATGCCTTAAGCGGCTGTACAGTTCCAGCTGGGGGGGCTAGCTTACAGAGGAGGATTGGATTTCACATTAGCAGTGAAATAAGTAATTATTTATAAGTAACAAGCAGCAGAAACAGACAATTGCAGAGATTTTATTCTGTTGTCACTCATATGTCATAAACATGTATCTTTTGGGGAGAAAATAAAACCCTAAAAGAACAGGTTTTGGTTTTTATTTTAAGAAAAAGATGGTGTTTGAAGTTGGCTGTCTTTCAGTATATTTTTACATCTTTGCTAATGTGGTCAGGGATTTTTCATGTTACGGTTTACTAATAAATAGTTTTGGCAAAAAATACTGCAGTATGGTAAATTTGGCTGATAAGTAACAAAATCAGCAGTCACACTGCTGCTGTATAGCTTTTTGAAGTTGGATGTTATTTTACTATGTGATCTACTTGTTCTTTGAACTCTGCATGTCATTCATCCTTATTTTCTTTCAGGTGATGATATTTGAACTTGCTGACCATGTACAGTCATTTCTCAGTGAGTATAATAAACCACCTTCCAAGTCTTTTCATGAAGAAATGTTAAAAAATCATCAAAAAGAACAAGAAAGACTGGCTCAGGAGGAATTGCTTAGGGCACAAGAAGTTAAGAGAAGAGAAGAGCAGGAGGTAAGAGAAATTAATAGTATGAATAACCCTGTATTCTTAAAATAAACAATCACAGTTTAGTGAGTCATCCTGTATAACCATGGGTTTTAATGAATTACTAAATTTTCAGACCTGTCAGTATGAGTTGATCAATATGTACTATATGAACTGTCTGTTGCTGCAGTTGTAACATTTTAATGATGTAGTTTTAACCCTGAGAAATATTTATGTGGGAAACAAATCTAATTATTGATTGCTGATCCTATGAAAATAACTTATAAACAGGAGCTTATACAAAAGCGTAATCAAATGCGTACATCGTGTTCCATCTTAAACTAGGATTTATTAGCCAGACCCATGGTTAATCATACCTTCCTACACCCATAGGGTGACTGGAATGTTCACTATGACAAACTTTTCCAGAACACAATAAATTTAACCTAAAGAGGCCTTGGACCTGCATACATTCCTCATGAGAAATGAGGGAGTTCATCTAAGCATCACAGAGACTAGCAGTGTGGAGTTTCCAGGCTGTGGGAATATGTATAGGATAGCTCTGGTTCCGAGAAGAATGTTTTTTCTTATTCTGCTGTCTCTCTGTGTATGAAACTTTATTATGGGGTCTGTCAGTAGAAGTAATCTTCTTTTGTCTACAGCTCCAATCTCCTATACCATACAATTGATGCTATTAAATTAGCTCTCCTGAGGAAATTGACTTCTAATTTTTTTTAATTTTTTTTTTTTACTTTTGTGAGATCCACCAGCCCTCTTTAACACTGTTGAAAAATCAGCATCATAGCTTCTTTTCTTTTTTTTTTTTTTTTTTTTTTTTTTTAATTATACCAGGGTAAGATTAGCAGTTGCATTGCATGTACTGTTGCATCTCTAACACCAGCAAAATTCATTTCAGCAACGTGAAATCCTTAACGAGATTCAGAGAAGGGAGGAAGAGAAAAGAGAAGAAAGAAAAAAGAAAGAGATTGCCAAACAGGTATTCTTTCTATGCAGGCATGCAAAAACCATTGCAATAATGTCTTGTCAATACCATAACATACACTTACAAAAACTTGCAAGATTTACAAGACTGAATTGTCCGGACATCTTTCTCATCCAGTGTTTCTAATAGATTTAGGTTAAAATAGGTTCTTGATTATATGGGGTTTATTTCTGGAATAAAATCAATTGCAAAGGAAAATAGTTTAATATATTAGCATCTTAAGTGTACTGAAATGGATACTTTCAAACAGACATAGAAAAAAGAGCATGTTAATGTTTCTGCTTTCATTGTAAAGAATCTTTTTACCTGTGGACAGTGCTGAAATGAACTTTCTGAATCTCAGCACTTCTTCCATGGCCTCATATGTACATTTATATTATGAAAACCTGTTTCTTCTGCGATGTGGGTGGCTTTAAAGAATGACAGTCAAGTATTCACATATTTTGAAGATAGGTGCAGTTCCTGTACTTACTTGGTGTTTTTCGTGATTTACAGGAACGTTTGGAAATAGCTGCTCTGACATGTCAAGAAAATTCTCACAAAAGAGTTGCTTCACGTTTAAATGGGAGCTGTTTGGAACATGGAGTGAATAATAAGCACCGACCAAATTCAGCTGGACGTTCAAAGTGAGTATGTCAATTTGCATGTGGATTTTTTTTTTTTCCTCCCAAACATTAGATTTTAGTGTGAAATTTGAAGGCGAGAGAGTAATGTGCCATGTTGCTCAGTTGTTTGGTTTTTTTGTTGTGTCACCCCCTTCCCCCCACGCTTCATTTGGCATGGTTTAATTCATGTGCTATGGGTAACTTGGGAACTTTCCAATTGAGAGCGTCAACTTGGCCCTTAATTTAACATAACATTTGGCAATCATTGGAAAGTATATTCAGGACATACTTAGTTTCTTAAAAGTATGCAATATGTTGCCAGTTGAATTAAAAAGAAAGTTTTTAAATAAATTAATCAAGGTTTTGGAATAGTGCAATAAATTAAAGCTTATATTCACCTCAAAACATGTGCTTTAAAGATACACCAGTGTAAAGTTCCCTGTCAGAGAACTGGATAATGCTGATTGTGTTTGTAGAGTAACTTAATGGAGGGAAATGGGAGTTACCGGAGGGTTCTTTTGCTGGTGCATAACTCATCTGGGTTAGGACTAGTGATGATACAGGTAGGTTGGGGGGTTCGTTTTTCTTTTGTTTGTTTCTGTTTTTTTTACCACTACCTGACCCCCCACGCTTAAAATACAGAGCTCAGCATGATGTTGCTGCAAAAATGCTGGGTTTTTAATCATGTATCTTTGCAGTAACTCGGTATCTTTGAAATTAAAGGATAATACTGGATGAAAGTCTCTGAAAGCTAATCCTCTTGCAGAATTGATATCTTTAGGGACTAGGGACTGCAACAATACTATCTCTTTGAGTTGGAGAAAAACATTCTGTTCACATTGCAGACGAGAACGCCAGTTTTCTGTTAGTAATAATGAGGAGTCCCCTGGAAATCATGAAGTTTTGAACTTCGGCACAAGTGGTGCTGGGCAACTTATTGTCCATAAAGGAAAATGTCTAGGTAAGCAAAATTACAATTGCAGCTTGAAGTACTGGGTTTGGGGATGTTGTTTTGTTGTTGTTGGATTTTTTTTGTTCAGGATTTTTTTGAGAAGGGGAACTTAACACGTTGGTAAGTACAAGCAGCAAGGATGGAGAGAATCGTGTGGATTGTGAAATGTCACAGTCGAGAGTGGGAGCAATAGGAAAAGTTACATTGTGTAAATATTTTATATTTTTTTACAACTATTTTAAGTAAAGATGTGTTTCTCCAGATAAAATTACGTAACTGTATAGCCATACCAAAAAACCGCACCCACCTTCTTTATATTTTGTCCTCTTTACATAATTAAAATAATACTGAAAACTGTTTGCTTTTAAATTTAAATAGCTAGCTTGTCAGACACAAATGGCTACCAAGCAAGAAGTCATTTAGCTTCCAGTGACATGCGAAACCAGTGAGCTACAAATGCATGCTTACTGTTCTTCCATTCCTTCCAGTAGCGGTGGCATCAAAGCAGCAGATTTGGCAAAAAACTGAAATGCAGACAATGATAGGAGACTTTCAGAGCTGAAAGGCCTTCATGAAATGCCCATATGAATGGACCATCAAATGTTTCATTGTTTGTTTTAAATATAGCACTTCCTCAGTGGTAGGATGAACAGCCTGGAAGTCTCTGGAGCAAAGTGAATTTTATTATTTTGTAGTTTGACGATGAACAGTTACGTTGCTGTATGTAGAGCTTGGTATTTGCTCATCAGGAAGAACATTTGTTTATTAAAAACTGAAATTCTTTAAAATGTGCAGCAATTTTTTGCCAGTGTGCCATTGCTTTCATTTGACTACTGCTATGTATTATTCAGTCTAATCAGACCTGGTATTTTCCATACCTACCATGTAGGTATGGATCTTGTTCAGTTATAAGTAAGTTTGGGTTTCTGAAACTGTAGAAAGCAGGCTTAGTGGTGTTTGTTTAGCATTTGCAGGAGCTCTTGTCAGGACCCTAGAAACAAAAGAAGCCCTGTTGCTCTTTTCTCTCTCTCCATGTACAGGCAAGGATGAACAACTTGGTAAATCAGTGTACAATGCCTTGGAAATTCGTAGTGGAGACTTTGTTTTAATATACGAGTGGGTTCTGCACTGGCAAAAAAAGATGGGAAGATTTCTTACAACACATGAAATGGAAAAGATTGAGAAGTGTAAGAAACAGGTAGTGCCCATATTTTGCATTTGGCTTAATAAAGGTTAGGTGGGGTTCTGTGCTTTTCTGGAGGCTGCTAGTTTATATTAAACTTGAGAGGGTGGTGTGGTGATGAGCTTGCAAATGTTGGTGTTTAGAGTATCTGCACCACAGAAGAAGATGGGTGTTCAGGGTATTCAGAAGTTACAGTAACATAAATGCAAGAACGTGTATTTGTGAGTATGCATAAATAAAATAATAAAATATTAGAATCAAGCTTACCTGGCAGAAACCAAATTTATTCTTGCCCCATGTATACAATACTTCCTTTTCAGAAAATGATGAGAATGTAATACATGTATTTTGTATATGTTATCTATTTTAGTAGTAGTGTGTTCATGTTATGACACATTGCATGTTATATTGTTTTTCTCTAACAGCTTCAGGGTGCAGAAACAGAGTTCAGCTCACTGACGAAGCTAAGTCACCCAAACATAGTGCATTATAAATGTATGAACCTTAAAGAACGGGATGATTCAATTGTGGTGGACCTTTTAGTGGAGCATATAAGTGGTTGCAGCCTTTCTACATACTTAAACAAAGAGACTCCGGTTCCAGTTGAGCAGTTGCGCCATTATGTGACCCAGATCTTGTCAGCTCTTGACTACTTGCACAATAATTCAGTAGTACACAAAGTTCTTTGTGCTTCCAGTATCCTGGTAGATGCTGAAGGAAATGTCAAGGTGACAGACTACAGCATTTCCAAGCGCTTAGCTGATATCTGCAAAGCAGATGTTTTTGAGCAAACCAAAGTTCATTTTAGTGATAATGGTCTTCCCAGCAAACCTGGAAAAAAAGGAGATGTATGGAGTCTGGGCTTGCTTCTGCTTTCACTCAGCCAGGGCCAAGTAACCAAGGAATTTCCAGTTGCTATTCCTACCAGTTTACCTGCTGACTTCCAGGACTTTCTGGGAAGGTATGTTTGTTGCGTTCCTGTGTCTTTTTGGCTTCTATTGTTATTTTTTTTAAAGACTTGGATAGTTTTTTGAAAGAACAACTAAATCCCCCTGTGTCACTAGTTAAAATTTTTAAAGGAGAGGTAATTGTTCCCTCACAGTTCAGGCTGCTAGTCTGGGATTTGGGAGAACAAGTCTGGTGCTCTCTTATTCTTTTACCTGCTACCATGTTTATGTGCTACTGTGGATAAGTCATTTAGTCTGTCTTTGCTTCTGATTCCCATCTGAATGATAACAGTGACAATTTCTTAAATAAGGAGACCTCTTTGAACGTTTAGACCTGAAATGGAAGAGATTTTTGAACAGTTTTCTCTTGGTTTGCTAACAGATGTGTTTGCTTGGAAGATAAGGAAAGATGGACTCCTCAGCAGTTGTTACAGCATAGTTTTATAAACATTCCACGAATGAAAACGCCTGTAGCTGAAGAAAACCCAGATGGTAAGAAACTTGTTTCTTTCTATATACTGCTAAATAAGTGGACTATGTGCTGCAGTAATAGGAAAACAGCTGTTCTAGAGTTTCATAAGACTGCACAAATGTTTTACATTAATTAATATGGTCTTTAACTTCTATATCCATGACTAGCTGGGGTGGGCTGACTGCTGTTGTCTCATCAGGCAAAGCTAATGCTTTAATTACACCTGTAAATTCTTCCAACTCCTGTATGGTGTAAATTTCAGCCTTAATTTTGTCCTTGAAAGACGTTTGAGTAAGACTTCTTCCCTTGTTATATTCTTATTAGAGTCTGTTCCTTTGTCCAGCATAATTAATTTTAGTAATTAAAAATTTAATTAAGATTTATGTTTGTACCAGAATTTAACTCTACACAGCAGAGCACTTCCGTATTTTAGGTTTCGGTTGCACTTGAAGTTATTTAGGTTTTATCTTCATCCTGATGTTTATTCAGCAGTCCCTTGTGGTTTATCCCTATACCCCACGCTGCCAGCAGTGGTGACTGATATCCTCTTTACAGATTCCGCAGGCGTAGATTGCATTGAGACAGTTGTACCCAGCAGTCAGATATCCAGTGCTTCCTTTGTCACAGAAACACAGAGACAATTTTCACGCTACTACAATGAGTTTGAAGAACTCAAATTACTTGGCAAAGGGGCTTTTGGAGCAGTCATCAAGGTGTGGTAGAAAAATTATTTTCCTCTGTGGAATCCTTTTTGGAGATGTGTCTGTTTTCTCAGAAGCAAAACAATGTGTATAGTGTTGGTGTGGTTTTATTTATTATCTTCTTGTGTGCTGTGCCAGTGTTGTGGGTTTTATCTGTAATTGGCTGGTAAGTTTTGTGTGAGATCTCTGAGAGTCTGGGGGGTGGTCTGTCAGTATGGGGAAGCTTGCATTTGAATTGTATTCATTTCCCAGCTGGAAGGAAAACTTCCTCTTGCATAAAATTACTCTTATTTCTGGCTCTACTTGGTAAAGCATTTATAAGAATTTGACTTTCTAGGTTTACTTGAATTTTGCAGGTAAGAAATAAACTTGACGGTTGCTATTACGCTGTGAAACGTATCCGCGTAAACCCTGCCAGCAAGCAATTTAGGAGGATTAAGGGAGAAGTAACATTACTTTCTCGCTTGAACCATGAGAATATCGTGAGGTATTACAATGCTTGGATAGAAAAACATGAACATCCTGTTCTCACTGTGTCATCATCTGAAACAAACGAAGATAAAAGAATGCCCACCAAAGCTGGTCTCTTCATCCTTAATGCTGAGGAGACAAGTGATGTGGAAGCTAATGCTCCTCCTCCAGTTTTGACAAGTTCAGTTGAGTGGAGTACTTCGTGTGAAAGATCCTCCAGCAACAAATTCAGTGGAGCTGATCAGGAGTCCAGTGATGATGATGATGATGGTGATGGGGTTTTCTCACAGTCATTTTTGTAAGTAGGCTTCAGTACTGGCACTATAGGGAACATGAGCAGAGTTGGTTTTCCAATTTTGTGTCTTTTATCATTCTCACTTCTTTTTAGTTCACTGCGTTTGTTCTGTCCACTGGCTCAAAACCAGTGTATTTGCCAGCAGTCAGATAGCCAGGGAAAGGAAATTTTGCAGTTAAGAACAGTGAGTATACAAGGAAAATCTCGGTTTAGGCTTCTAGAATATTCTTATAATTTGTGTCAGAGTGCATGACTGTTTATGCTGGACTGTCTTTTCCAACATTAAGAGTAAAGTTTTTAATAATAGTAGAGAAATATTTTAAAATCCTGAAAAATACCTCACTTGTCCTTTCTGTTTTGTTTTGATTTTTATTAACATATTCCATACCTGTCTCTGTGTATGGATTGGTTCTTTTACTCATGGTGGGTCTTGTGTTTAAGCAAGTAAGTAAATATACCTCAGTTTTGCTTATTGAGTATAAAAATGGGATTGTACTGATGCAGAGATAAACCTTTCCTTTGAAAGACAGGGCTGACAAAGGAAGTGTTATTTGCAAGCAGGCTACTTTTGGGGGTTTTGGTTTGGTTTGCTTTTTTTGTTTAAGGCGTATGGAAGGTCTTTAACAGAAGCTTAGATATGTTTTTTCTGCAAATAGTTTCCAGATTTTTTGGCACCCAAAACTTTTTTTTCTTTTCTCTTTTTTAAACAGGCCAACCACAGATTCTGAAAGTGAAATAATTTTTGATAATGAAGATGAAAACAGTAAAGGTCAGCTTCCAGTAAGTATAAAGATAACGCTAGTGAAAATGAAAAGATCATAAAAAAGTCTTTGATATGCGAACAGGTCAGTTGAGAAGTTTCATTTCAGTTCTGGTCTAAGTACAGAACCACATACGGTTATGTTCCATCAGAGTAAAAGTTGTGCCATCGTGAGCTGCATTCACAGAATCACAGAATCACAGAATTGTTAGGGTTGGAAGGGACCTCTTGAGATCATCTAGTTTTTTGTCACTGTATCTATATTTACACTATATCAAAATGATTGGGTGGTGTGGGGGGTGCATTGTTAATTCTATTTGTATGTTTTAATTTGAAATTTTTTATTATCTTTGTTTTTTTAAACATGACACACTTTGAGATTTATGTTTCACTCAGATCTTCTGGAATGTTTTTCCTCCAGTGTCTAGTCTTGACAAAATATTACTCATTCTCACTTTGAAGATCAGAGTTGGGTCACACCTGGTTTTGTAGTTTATTTAGAAGCAGTGGCATTACAAAAATGTCAGTAAGTTATTTTTATAGATTTTTATGTTATTCAAACCTATTATGTTATTCAAACAGAAGATGAGTTCTCATGAATGTGCTTCAGCCATTAGAAAATAGTAATATACGTATAAAACTCTCTGGATGGCTTCCTGTAACTAACTGTTCTGTTACTCTTAATTGTGATAAAGGATGAAGAAGGGAATGAAAAGAATAGCCGTGGAGGAGAAGATAGGACACCTGTCATTCAGACAGTACATTACCTGTACATTCAGGTACAAACTTACTTGCATTTTCAGATAAAAGGATACTGCTTATTCCAACCTGCAGAGAATAATTGCTGGTTTTCATGAGCGAAGTAATGACCTTAAAAAATGCAGATGAGGCCAAGATCAGTCTTGGTTTTGCAATAGACTGGTTTTCTGAAAGGCTTGGCTGGTGGAAAGCACTGTGCAGCACACATGGCTTGTTATGCCTTTCAAAGTTCTGTAGCTGGAATCACAGAATCGGCTAGGTTGGAAGAGGCCTTTAAGATCAAGTCCAACTGCTACGCAGACACTGCCAAGACCACCACTAAACCATGTTACTAAGGGCCTCGTCTGCACATTTTGGACAGTTTTAGGGACAGTGACTCTACTACTTCCCTTGGAAACCTGTTCCAATGCTTGATCGTTGGAACATTTCTTTTGGTGAAGAAATTTTTCCTAATATCCAATCTAAACCTCCCCTGGTGCAGCTTGAGGCTGTTAGCTCTTTCTCTATCACTTGTTACTTGGGAGAAGAGACCAGCCCCCACCTCACTACAACCTCCTTTCAGGTGGCTGTAGAGAGTGTAAGGTCCCCCCTGAGCCTTCTCTTCTCCAGACTAAACAGCCCCAGTTCCCTCAGCCATTCCTCATAAGAAAGACTTGTATTCCAGGCCCTTCAAATTGCCTTTTTCTGGACCCACTTCAGTGGCTTGGCTGCTTTTATCTTGTTTTTAACACTTATGTTCAAAATATACTACTTTGCTAGCTTGTACTATTGTCACAGAAAATAGGGTAGGACCCATAAGTGAATGTGTTTTTTCTAGCTAAAAGACAGCTCTTGGGAAAATTCCAAGCAGCTGAATGTTTTGGTGATATTGTTTGCTCCCGACCTGTGTGTTACAGGACCAGGCATTAATATGCACACAGATAAAAGTTTCTGATGGTCTCTTTTCTTGACAAAACTGCTCTTTCTTCCCTCTGTCCCCTACCTCTGCATGACTGAAGATGGAGTATTGTGAAAAGAGCACATTAAGGGATACTATTGACCAAGGATTATATGAAGACACCAGTCGGCTTTGGAGGCTTTTCCGAGAAATTTTGGATGGGTTAGCTTATATCCATGAAAAGGTTAATAAATAAGACACTTATGACCTGTTTATAATATTTATGTAATATCTTCTTCGGTGTGGGTTTCTTCATATCCTATTCATTTTGGGGGGTTTATTATGAGGTTTGTTCCTTGCACTTCTGATTATTAATCTGTTCTAGGGGTTTAGAATACTTTATCATAAACCTGAATTTTTATTTCTAGCATCTGGGCTAGAAACTATAGTCTTACTTCAAAATTAATTATCAATGACTTATTACAGTGGGTAATCTACTGCATTAAAAGTATGTGATATGATTTTTCCAGTCTATTACAGAGTTTTAGTTTGAATTATGTTTATTGTTTAATATTCTGTGGTCTTCTTTTTTTTTGTTCTCCTGCTGTAACAGGGAATGATCCACAGAGACTTGAAACCTGTGAACATTTTCTTAGATTCAGATGATCATGTAAAAATTGGTGATTTTGGTTTAGCTACGGATCATCCAGCAAATGCAGTAAGTACAGCTGAAAGTGAATGAAAAACCCCCTTGAATTTGGTGTTGCAATATATGAAAGATGAAAATAAAACATAAAAACATAGTTCTCGTTGGACTTTATATTGTGAATGCCATAAACTTGTTTATTTCTAAGGTTCTAGAGTTAAACCATGTACTGTCAACCAAAGCATTAAGAAAAGCCAACAGAAGCATTTCAAGTGCCATTTACAGTATGTTCTCCTAATTTCAGGTGGTCTCTAAACAAGAAGAAAATCACTCAGATAGTTCTGCTTTGTCTGACCCATCAGGTTAGTTTACATAGTAGCTTATTCTAAATTATTTTAAGCCATCACTTTTATTTTGTAGTCTTGTATGCTCTGTTAGAACTTACATTCATTCTTTGAAAAGAAAACCTTTTTTATTTGGCGGCGGGGGAAACAACCTCCAACCTTGGGTAGATACGTTACATATAATCTCTCAGTTTTGACTGGTATCTAAAAATGAATTTGCTTCCACTGCTAGCCTTTTGCCATAGATCAGTGCTTTTCTTAGCGTGAGGTATGCAGAGATCCTGTATATCCATTCCATTTGCACTTCTGTTCTCTTGCTGGTACAGGACAATTTCAAGAATTAAGGGATTTTTGTTTGGGTGGGTTTTTTTTTCCACCTTTAACAGGCTGAATTTTGTATTTTGAGTAAACTTTAGTACCTGGTATGTCTTAAGATGAGTGTAATGGTTGTGAAATATAGTTGTATCACTTGTGTGCTGACCTACTGCATTTCTGTAAAGCAGTAGGTAAGTTTAGCTAGTACAGATTGACCTGCAAAGGTAAGAACTGTCTGTTCTGCAAACTGTTCTCAAGTGGGTTTGTCTCAATAAGGGCTGCATTCCAACCTAGAATAAATGAGGACAATTGATGACTGAGGTTTTTCTTGACTTTGATGCTGCATTTCTCTTCCACTTTCTTTAAACTTTTTCATTTTTTGCCACATAGGTAATTTGACTGGAATGGTTGGCACTGCGTTGTATGTCAGCCCAGAGGTCCAAGGAAGCACTAAGTCTACGTACAATCAGGTATGATTAGAGTAGATTTAATAAAAGGGTAGCATGGAATCCAAGGTAAAAGGTACAATTTAGGTCAGTTCCTGCTAAACAAAGGTAAATTCAAGGTGGAACAGAGTGTGGAGGGACTGCTGTGATAAGCAAGGGAATGAGAAATATTCCTTTGAGTGGAGGGCAAGGATGGAAGGATGTGGACAGGTCAGTTTTTCTACCTCTGCTGTGACCATGACTAGGTGCAAGCAACTTCAATTTGAAAGCATTGAGTAATAGTAGGATAGAAATCTTACAGTCTCTAATTAAGGTAAAAAATCATCAGAAGTATATATTGCTCTTCTGAATTCCTAGACTTGATTTTTGGGAGGTGGGGGTACATTCTTTTTTATCCGAGGATCCTGTTTGTGTGCAGAGATGAGCTGAATTTCAAAGCAGAAATATTTTCATAGAGGGAGGCCTTTACATCATGGCAGTGCTATGATGGTAGAAGGCATTGAAGTCTGACAGGTCTGGATTGTGCCATTTAACAAAAACAAAACAAAAAACAAACCCGAGAAACCAAAACAAAATTACAAAAACCCCACCTCTATCTCTGGCTGTAATGTACTGTGAAATTTAACCAGAACATTATTATTTCTCTGCTATCATCAACTGCAGAGAATTCACAGGTATTACATTTAAATTTCCTTTTTTTTTTATTTTCCCTTAGAAAGTGGACCTGTTCAGTCTGGGTATAATATTCTTTGAAATGTCTTACCATCCTATGAATACTGCATCAGAAAGGATCTTTGTTCTTAGTCAGTTAAGACTGGTAAGTACACAAATATAAAAGATACTAATCCTGTGTGCCTAATAGTTTGTTAAGAGAAGTAGAAGGATGCAAAACAGAGTAAAATGTTACTAAAGGGAGTGCTTAGGAAAAAAAAGTTTATAAAATACATAATGAAAAGTGAAAAATAAAATTGGATCTGGTACTGACATGCCCATAATGCACTGTGGTTTCTGTAATGGTATTACTATCAGTAAGTGTTCTGTCTGAAGTTAATTTTTACAGTGTAAAACGTCAGAGGACTAAACATCAGATAAAGATGTCATGTTTTTAGCACACCCACGTTTAGACCCAGTGGGTCTCTCTCAGGAACCAGTTGGTATTTGTAGTTGGTAAGTGTTTGTGATTATGGGTTGTATCTTCATTGTACGAAACATCATAGAAGCATTTCAGTGACATTCATTTTGCTTTTAGCTCTTCAAACTGAAATTGCCATGTGTTTTTTTTTCTGTGGGGTTTTTTTCTTTTTGTTTTTTTTTTCCCATGAGCAATAAAGATGCTTAGTTTCTCTGTTTAAATATGTAGAATTTAAAAGTAAGACTGGCCTGAGCAAGCTAGACTGCCTGTTATAATTCAAATATGATTTTTGGTTTTTATAGCCTACTGTTGTATTTCCTAAAGACTTTGATGAAGTCAACCATGCAAAGCAGGTAATTTTGAAGATATTTTAACAATTAGGTATTCCCTGTCAAGAAACATTTATTACCATTTTTCCCCACTTAATTTTAAAATAGTAATCTCTTCCAAGTTCTTGTTACATGACATTGGAACAAAGTAAGGAAAAAAAATTCTTAGCATCCTAAGTTGACATAGAAATATACAAAATTCCCTAAGCTCAGTCATAAGGAAATGTGGAGTTCACGGGCATACCTTTTAAGCTCTGAGGGACAATGCTGACATTTGAGGCTAAGATAAATGCAGCTGTATTGTTTAACTCTTAAACTTTGAAAGAAATCTATCACAGAACAAAAAGAAGTGTACTAGCTAAATTGACTCTCTGAGCTTGAAAAGAGTTGTCAAGAGCTGTTCTTAATGCGTCCATGGCAGATGAATTAAATGTGCAATGTAATCTTCTCTGGACCATCTGGATAACTTTCCTTTTGCTAGTGGACTCTTCGTTTAACATTAGCATTATCTTTTTGTCTGTTATGCCTGTGAAATGGCAATCTGCCTGTTACTAGTACCATAAAAATGTTTCCGTCTAGTACTGTTTACTGTAATATGCCAGGAAGATTCCCCCTTCTTTATTATGTGTAACTCTCAGATCTTTGTTGTTATGCATATGGTTCTGCTTTCTTTGTTGATAAAGAGATGCCAGAGATACCATAACATAGAGCAACAAAGGATACTACATATTTTGTCATCCTGGGAGGCACATTTCTAAAAAGTTTCATGATTTATAAATTTTATTTGAATAATAACACAATAGAAGATATTCAGAATTTAATAAGCAAAGAATATCCACCCCAAAGATTCAGATCCTGCTTTTTTTGGTCCCCCTTAGAGTCTCATATTTTTTTATTAATGTGATGTGACTAGGTAGTTTGTTGTAAGTACTGCCAATGTCTAAATTTTTCTAAAGTGTAAAATTTTTGTTTGATTTGTAGAGATCAGTTATTACATGGCTCCTGAACCATGATCCTGCAGCACGACCAACAGCTGTGGAGCTGTTAAAAAGTGAACATCTTCCACCACCGCAAATGGAAGAATCTGAACTCCACGAAGTACTCCACCATACCTTAGCTAATGTGGATGGAAAGGCCTACCGGACTATGATGAGTCAGATATTTTTGCAGCGTGTATCTCCAGCTATAGATTATACCTATGACAGTGATATGTTGAAGGTTTGTAGGTGTTTAGGGGATGCATGTGGTTTCAGTTTTTCCTGTGTTGGATTAAAAAAAAAAAAGTTTATATGGGTAAACTCTTAACATGTTTGAGAGAATTGTGTTCTATCTTGAAATCAACCTTCATGTTAGTTCCCATTTAAAGCTATGATCTGTACTATGTGGGCTTGATTAACCACTTTCTATTTAAACCTTACATCAATTCTTCACGGAAGAAATAAATAAGCAGTGTTTGATTGTAGCAGCTACAGCTTTAAGCTTATGTTCAGATGATTACTTTCTTTACTCTGAATTTCTATAACTAATGCTACTTGTATCTGATTGCCAACAGAATGTATTGCTTCTGGCTGTTTTCTTCCCTGTCTGATCATGGCAATCAAAGTAATCCTTCTTGGTTTCTCAACTTTTAAATATTTCTAAATCTGAACAAATGTAACATAGTACAATAATGCTTTATATAGCTCTGGTTATCTTTTTATTATAGTGGGACGAGATAGCAGAATGCTTATTGCCTGTATTACGTGGAATAATTGCCTGTATTACCTGAAGTGTTTATGGCATATAAATTATATATGTACTTTTTATTTGTGATGGTTTCAGGGTAGTTTTTCTGTTTGGGCAGCCAAGATACAGCAGCATGTATGTGAGATTGTCAGCCGGATATTTAAAAGACACGGTGGGTGTGTTCACCAAGGTTGTTCATTTAATTTTTTTTATGATTGAATGGATTTAAGAGAACAGAATGGTGTTACTGCTGTCACAGAGTCAGAAGCTTAACAGGCTTTGGAGCATGTTTGTCAGCACTTTAGAGTATGAAATGTTTTCATTCTTCAGGAAGAAAAATGGGGGGTGGGATATATGTTTTTTTTCTATTAGATTGTATTGCTGTTTGTAATGGTTAGAAGCATTTTCTTGTGTTTGGGGTGCTTTTTTCCCCCTTAATTAAAAGTTTATGTTGACATCTAATTGAAGAATAAAGCTTCCATAACAAAATAGCCATTTGAGAATCACTGGAAAATTTAAAACATGAAAGTATTTTTAATAATAAGGTTTCAGTAAAGACTGGATTCATACAGATCGGTGGTAGCAAAATACAGCCAGAAAAGAAAGGTATTTATGAGGTTTTACAGTGAACCTTAAAGACTTCTAGGACATTTTTGAGACACGTGATGCAACATGCCTGAACAGTATTTTTTCTCTATGGAAGTGCCTCTAGATCAGAAGAGTGCTCTTGGTATCTCTAGGGTTTCTCATCTGTTTCGTATGTATGCTTTTGTGAAAGGTGGTGTTTGAAGAGGGAGGCAAGGTGAGGAGTGTGCTGGGGCTATGGAATTGGCAGTTCTCTGTGGGCTGCCTGCTGAGCCCAAGAAGTGTGCAAGATATAAAATCAGTTTGTTTGATGGCTTTGTTTCAACAGTGGAAGAGGACAGTCTATTAAGGACACTTAAAATAATGTAATTTTTTAAAGGTATTGGTTGAGATTATCATGTCCTGCAAGATTGTTCATGAGCTTGTTATAAAAAGCAGATGTTACTTCTGAAATGGGAGGTAATAGTATTTTACTGGTTTTGTGCAGGAGCCATCAAGCTGCATACTCCGCTGCTAATGCCCAGAAATAAAAAACTATATGAACATAATGAAGCTTCATATTTCATGGATCACAGTGGGATGCTTGTAATGCTTCCATATGACCTCAGAGTAAGTAGTTTTATCTCTGCAGGCAAAGCTGGGTTTGAAGAGTTCTGTGGTGTTTGTAGATACCTTTGATTCGCTATTGGCAAATTTGGTTTAGGCTTACACTGCTTCAGCAGTATATCTTACACAGGTAAAAGTGCCGTATTATAAATGTGATCAATGTCACTGCTGGTTTGTGGGGGTTTTGTGGTTTGTTGGGGTTTTTCTTCCACATGTAAAAGACAAGACTTTTCCAATGACCAGTGAAAATTCTAGTATTTCCATCCCTTTCTTATTTATAGAGAATGTGGGTAACAGTCTGTCCAGTTTTGTGTTTCTCAAACATGTTGTCAAGGATCAGTCTACTCTTGAGAGGAATTGCTGTTCGAGTAGTTCAAATTTTACTGTCTGGGATCCTGTCTCAGACATACCAAATTATGTGCAATGTTGGCCTCATTAATTACCTCGCATTTAATACCTAAATGCTTTAAGTTGTATCTTCTGTTTACTACTGATGGTTAAAGAACATGACTTTTTATACTTCATTTCACTAATTTAAGGTCAATTTGACTTGTCCTTCCTTTGCATTTATAACATCAAGCTATACAATATGACTCTCAGTTAAGGATTTGTGTGGGATCCACAAAATTGGTTTTTCTGTAGGAATTACTTGTTTGGAAAATGTGTCAACCAAAGATTTATTAAGAAATACTCTTTTATGTCTTTATGTAAGCAGCAAAATACCTGCTTGTACATTTCACTATGTTCATAGTTGATTTATGATGCATTTTGCATGCATTAGGGTAATTAGGAAATGTCCTTGTGTTCCTCTCCAAGCTCTTCTAGGAACTTGGCGGGGGGGAAATGTTACTATTTAAAACTTGGAGCAGGGATAATTAAATATTTAGGGCATTTACAGATGTGAGAGTACAAGTGTTACTGCATGGTAGTAATTAATCTCCAGTTTCAGAGCCTAGTCAGAATGTTTTGTTTCAACAATTTTGATGTATTTTGTTTTTCAGATTCCTTTTGCAAGATTTGTAGCTAGAAATAACATATCAAACTTGAAAAGGTAAGGAACATACCAATGACATGTTGCACAAGTGCTGTGCTTTATGACAGAGATCTCTGAAGATGTGGATTCTTTCTTCAATGTTTCCTGTAGATACTGTATAGAGCGAGTTTTCAGACCTCGGAAGTTAGACCGCTGTCATCCCAAAGAACTCCTAGAATGCGCATTTGACATCGTAACATCTACTGGAAATTGCTTTCTGCCTATAGCAGAAACAATTTATGCCATTTCAGAAATCATTCAAGAGTTTTCAGTGCTACAGGTAGATTCTCTAATCATGCCCTTTGTTCTCTTTCCATCCTAAAATATTAATCTAAGTAAATATTTAGTCTAATGTGTTTAAAAAGGATAGTTTCTTTAACCTTAGCTACAGAATTGTTTTCACATTTTATCATTAGTCAATTACAGAACACTGTGATTTAAATAAAAAATGTTTCATAGGTAAACTTAAAATGAAGCATAGGTTTGTGAGAAAGGGAAATATTAATTGAATCCTTACAGTGCCACTGAAGTAACATATTTCTTCTGTTGCGCAGGTGACAGAAGGGACAAGCCTTGCCATTCTTAAGTTACAGCTGGGAGGCAAGGTGGTGGAAGGTCTGAAGTTAGTTTTGAGCTATTATTAAATCTTTAGAAACTATTATTACTATTATTATCATTACCATCATCATTATAGCTGTTAACATTATTATTAAGCAAATGGAATGCAAGTAAAACTTTTTCTTTCTTCTTTTTTGTTTACCCTTCATTAGGAAAGAAATTACAGTATTTACTTGAACCACACTGCCTTACTGAAAGCTATACTTCTGCACTGTGGGATACCAGAGGATAAACTCAATCAAGTCTACATCATTCTTTATGATGCTGTGGTAAGAGATTAAGTGTAATTAAGAACTGGTGGGCTATTCAGTAAAAACTTTAAAGTGTATCTTAATATCATGTTGGTCTTTCCTACCTTATAAGCAGAGAAAATACATTAAATTCATTTGAACAATTAAGGTAATGTTTCAATCCCAACACAATGCACTTCTGCATAAGCACAGCTTAAGTTGGCATTTGTATGCATTTTGTTGCTTCTTGAAATGAAGCTGAGTAAGGCCTCGCTACAGGATTGGTGGAAAATGTGTTATTTATTGGTTTTGTTCTTTTGCAGTATTACTGCAGTTTGTAAGTGCAACGTTTAATTAAAAACATTGGAAAGTTGTGTTTTAATTCTTCTCAACAATAGTAATTTTTTGGTAACTAAGTTGCTGAACATGTTTGAATCTGTTTCTTTTGTAGACTGAAAAGCTAACTAAAAGAGAAGTAGAAGCCAAATTCTGTAATCTTTCCCTCACATCAAATAGTGTAAGTAATCTTAATTCAGTGATAGTTTCTCTGTAACTTGCCGTAAGTCAGCAATACTTCATTTACTTTGCAGTTTAATCAGCCAGAGTAAGTAAAATAAACGGTTACATCTGCTATTCAAATTAGATCAGTCTATTTGGAGGCAGTCTGATTTTGTTCTGTCTTCTTTCTGGAAGTCAGTATTGCAACTCTCCAAGTTTCTTTCTGCTTTTAAACATATTTTTCAGACTGTGGAAGCAATTAAAGAGTAAACAGAATATTTTGCAGTGGTATTTAGTAAAACAAACTGAGAGAAACTTGAAAAAAAAAAAGTCTGCAAATGTTAATGAATGTACACAAGGAGTTGAGGTTAACTTCTGGACACCCTGACAAGACTTGTGCCTGTCCATTCCTTTCCTCAACTCACTAGGTAAAAACAGGCTGCTAGGGTAAACAAACAAAAAAGGCAGATATTTTGCTCACACCAAGTCTAATATTTTTAGGGTTTTTTTAGATGTGATCTGTTGTGAGTGCTGTCAGTGGTGTTGCCTATGGTTTTTTTCTTTGATTTTTGTTTTTAGCTTTCTCGACTCTACAGATTCATTGAGCAGAAGGGAGAAGCAAGTAATGTATTTCCATTTTTAAACACAATGATAAAACAAAAGCCAGGTGTCACTCAGCTGCTGAAGCATGGCATGAAGGATTTAGAGGAAGTCATTGGTCTGCTAAAGCAACTTGGAATAAAACTTCAGGTTTGTAAAATGCTCTGCTAATAATTTGATTTACAGGCTGCTGAGCCTTGTAATTTGCCAGGAAACAAAGTAATCATATTTTAGAATAGAAAAGCCACATCAAAGTGTCTTTCGATGACAAGTAAAATACTGGCACTGATTCATTTTATTTATTTTTTCTTTTTTTTAAGATGCAATTTAAGAATAAGACCTCTTCCAGTCAGAAGTCTCTGGTTTAATTTCTGTCTAATGACATACAGATTTTTTTTTTTTTCCCCTCCTCCAACCAAGATTGAAGACATCACTTACAGCATAAAGGAATTTTTAAATTTTGAAACAAACTAAGTATTTTAAAAATAGAGAAAGCTGCTGACTACTAAAGGCCTCCCCTCCTCCACCTTCCTTGAGGCTTGCTGTTTGGGTTTTGTGCTACCGGTCTCTTGGGATGCTTTAAGATTAAAACATGATTTCCTTATTTTTAATTGTATTTCGAAATTTTTGAGATAAGGAGTGTTTCCGTTATGTCTTCCTTATGTGAGAACAGTGTTTTCAATCCTTGCTGCTAATAGGAAATCAGTTATATTAACCATAATACTGGTAACGATCTTGTACACATACTCATTTTTATTTTACAGATTTCTATAAATCTGGGACTTGTTTACAAAATACAGCAGCACAATGGAATTATCTTTCAGTTTATAGCATACATCAAAAGAAGACAAAGAACTGTGCCTGAAATTCTTGCTGCGGGGGGCAGGTATGATCATCTGGTATGTACTCATTTCCAGTTATTTATATATTTAAACCGTGGGAAAAAAAAAAACCTTTTGACATTTTGCAGAGATAACTATTTGGGTCTTCTGTTTTGTTTTTGTCTTATTTTGAGATTCCACAATTTAGAGGGCCACAGACGGTGGGACCTATTCCTTCAGCTGTTGGAGTCAGCATAGCTATAGATAAGATAACTGCTGCTGTTTCCAGTGTGGAGGATTCTGTAAGTCTTTGAAGGGGGACAGAATATAGGGGTTTTGTTTGTTTGTTTAGTCCTGACAGCTCACTAACCTAATTGTAGCCACAGATGGGCAAAAAATAAGATGTTCAGCTGTGTCCCAGAATAATACCATACTGAAATAGACAGCAAATATCAAGATTACCTGCAGAGAATTATTTAGTTTATTAATAAATAATAATATATTATTTAATAAGGATTAGGGGAAGAGAGGATCTTCAGGCTTATACCCCTTTAATTTAAATGGGACATCTTCCTCAGCCTGTGGATTGTTTCAGATAGAAGAGTACAACTGTAGTAGCTACTAAGTGTTACTTTGCCCCTACCACTTCTGCCTTGATAAAAGTATAGAAGGTGGAGATGGAAGGAAACTTAAGAAAATTGACTACTTTGTACAGCGTCACACAGTTTCACTTGATTGTGGAATGTGCATTTTACAAACTTCTAAGAGTAGAATACATTGCTAAGCAGAATAGGAAAGGAAGACCAGAAAAGGCTAGGATACTTTGCAAGCTGAGGCTGTGCAGATGCTTTTTATCAAAGAGCAAGCTTCAGTGACTTTCAGCCATGCTTAGGTAGATTTTGGCTCTAAAAAGAGATGGCTGTAACCCCTTTTTTTTTCAGCTTGATAGATTTTGAAAAGCATTAGCGTATTTATCCTCTTTGTTACTTTCACTGCCTTATGAAGGGGAAGAGGAGGTCTCATGGCTAATATTGTCCCTCTTGTTTTTACTTTGCCTTCAGGTTTCTGTCAGCTCATGTGACCTGCTGGTTGTAAGTGTTGGTCAGATGTCCATGGGTAGAGCTATCAATATTGTTCAGAAACTCTGGACTGTAGGAATTCCAGCCGAAATAATGTATGACTGGTCCCAGGTAGGATTTCTATCTCTCTGTGTTAATTACATTGTTGTTCTCTTAAGATTAGTGCAGCCTGAGACTGCCCTTCCCTCCCCCCCCGGGTCTTTTTTTTTGAGTTACAGACTCATAAAACTGAGCATGTAGCATACTGTTCAGATACAATAATCGTAAGACTCACTGGGCGTGCAGCGTTCTTCCTCTTTATATCCCAGAGTACCTAAAAGTGCGATGGAGTATCTTTATGCACTCCTCTAAGCAGAAAGGAATAAAGTGAGCTTTCCTAATTATACACGGAGAGTGGAGTCCAAGGCCGGTTGAAATCAAGTGGGGAAAAGTTGCATAATGAATTTAAAATTACTCTAGCTCAAATTAAGTGAGGTGAAGATGCTTCAAAGCAGAAACCTATTTTGTACCAGTGAAAGCAATAAATTTTCCTTTCAATAAGGGCTGCAAGTAGAATCCCTGAGTTAATCCTTAATAACGGGCATGTCTGAAATAGAATGGTAACATCGACTTTTAGATACATCCACATGGCTGCAGACTAGTAGTTACAGGAGGAATATTGACACCATTCTATTGTTAGAAAAACAGTTTAATAAACTGAACTACTAGATACATTATGAGGTCTCCATGTTGTTCCTGGAGAGACATGTGGTAGGAGGGAGAGAAAGTGCCAAGCTGAGTTGTGCTCCTTTTTCCTGCAGCTGAAATCAAGCAGAGCTTTATCCCCTACTGCCTCACTGGAGCAGGGAGCTCCATAGCAATGAGGAAGTCCCTTTTAATAGTAGTGGAAGTTACCTGATGATTATGTGTCTGGGTAACTCTTAATTGTGCCAGTTGGTGACTAACAGAAGAAGTGCTGTGCAGTTGTCCATTCTGATTTGTGTGCTGCAGAGCAGACAGTTTTGAGCTCTCACTTAATTGCCTGACTTTGTAATCTTTCACTGTAACATTTCCAATGGCTTCAGTCTCTCAAAACTGAAAAAAAAATCCAGATCATTATGCTTTTTCTATGATCACCCTGGGCTCTCTTCTTTTTGTAATTTTTAAAAGTAATGAAGATTTTGAGTAGTTCTTGCCTCTGTCTAATACTGTCCTGCAGCCCACTCCTAAGTCAGCACAGCAAGCCCTTCGGTAAGGCTGACTTACATCATTCTCAACACTGATAGTGATGTAAGGCAGCCTCAGGCTTACATGAAACCCAGCTGGAGGCAGCTTTCATGACACAGTCCCAGTCATGCAGGACTAACGTATTACTGGAAGTTGCGGACAGTGGGGTGGTGACCGGTTGGTTGATGTTGCATTGCACATTTTTACAGTTATCTCTAAAATCTTTGCTTCTAGATCCAGCTAGATCCCTTCCATGTGGGAATTAGGACTGCAAGGCTTAGACATTCTCTTTGTCTAGTGTAGACTTAAACAGATTTCAATTTTTAAGGAGCATTAGATGTATATATATATGCATAATGAAGTTTCAGCTCCTGGACTTGTTGATAAAGCTTTCTTCTCTTAAAAGCTCATACAATCAGTGTAACAGCTGCCTATAAAGTTCTTTTAATGAAGGACAGGAGACTTAAGTGATAACTTCATAATCTGTCAAATTTCTGTCCCATTCCCCTTCCCCTGTTCCCATTTCAGTCCCAAGAAGAACTGCAGGAATATTGCAGATGCTCTGGGATTACATATGTGGCCCTTGTGTCAGATAAAGAAGGAAGTCATGTGAAGGTAAGTAAGTGTGGGACCAGAGGATGGTTGATGGTGTTGAGACTTATAATCTGATCTACATTTCTTTTTTTAAGATCATTATTATTTTCACTGAAGTATCTAAGTAGATGAAATTCAGTAAATACAGTTTCAGTTGATAAATAGTAGAAAGTTTTTCTGAAGCTTTTTGCCCTTAGTAACAGTTATTTACAGACCCCCTTTCCTTTAGGGAACTCCAAAAATGAGTGCAAACATTGCTGACTTTGAGTCATTGGTATCTTTATGTGGAAAAAGGTTTCTGTTGTCTCTGATTTCTTTGAAACTACAAAAATAATGAGACAGCTCAGTGATCTTTCCAGTTCCAGCTTTCCATGATACAAAACAAATACAGAATCATAGAACGGTTTGGGTTGGAAAGGACCTTAAGATCATCCAGTTTCAACCCCTCTGCCATGGGCAGGAGTGCCTCACCCTAGACCATG
The DNA here is from genome assembly GCF_000696875.1 of Nestor notabilis. Taxonomy (NCBI): domain Eukaryota; kingdom Metazoa; phylum Chordata; class Aves; order Psittaciformes; family Psittacidae; genus Nestor; species Nestor notabilis. The sequence continues at coordinate 12,556 of NW_009917262.1, read as the reverse complement.
TGGCCCAAGGCTCTGTCCAGCCTCACCTCGGAACACTGCCAGGGATGGAGCATTTACCACTTCTTTAGGCAGCCTGTTCCAGGGCCTCACCACCCTCACAGTAAAGAACTTCTTCCTTATATTTAACCTGAACTTACCCTGTTTAAGTTTAAACCCATTACCCTTTGTCCTATCTCTACAGTCCCTGATGAAGAGTCCCTTTCTGACATCCTTGTAGGCCCCCTTCAGATAGTGAAAGGCTGCTGTGAGGTCTCTCTTCTCCAGGCTGAACAGCCCCAGTTTTCTCAGCCCATATTTTTTCATACAGGAGGTGCTCGAGCCCTCTTATCATCCTCATGGCCCTCCTCTGGAATTGCTCCTTATATCTAATCTGAAATACAAAATAACTAAATATAAAGATAAATACAAATCCAACTAAAATGTAAATCTAAATAAATCCATGTAGTTCAAAAAGGTAAAGCCACATTCCTTGTCTCTGAAAGCTGAGGTTAAGATGGAAAGTCTGGACTGTGTCACAAGGTGAATTACCACTTTCTGTGCTCTGCAGCCTGTGGTTCTGGAATCTTTTCAGAAGTTAAAAGTTTTAAAATATTCTTGATTCTGGATCATTAGGAAAAGGATTGTTAATTTTTTAATAAGAATTCCTTCTTTGACTGAAAAAAGTAGCCATTTGACAGCATCTGGATGACAATGTTACCTAGCCAGTGTGCATTACAAAAATATTCTCCCCTTACTACTGGCCTTGTCATTACAACTGTGCAATAACTATATGAACAAGTAGATTTTGATGAGAAGGATGCAATATATCAATGTCTTCCACCAGACTATTACAGAGCAGTTTTTTTAATATGGCTTTATTGAAGCAAAACCAACAAAGAATGTGCTAATGAGGCAAATGGTGGTGTTACTGAATAATTTCTTCCCAGTAAAGATGGAGCAGATATTCAAAGTTTTGAATGTTTGAGTCTGTAACTCATGCAAACTGAAAGGCAGGCCTTATTCTGATAAAATTCCTTAACTAAAAAAGCCCCAAACCAAATACGGTATTACTTACGTGTTGTTTGCAGCTATGAACCATTCTGTTGAAGAATTATTACATACTAAATACAAGTAGCCAAACTAGTTTAACCTTTGGGAATGCAGAGGAAATTGGTTGGGGGAAGAAAAATCTAATCAGAGATTTAATTGGCAGTGATTGATTGGTCATAGTGATAGCTTCAGACCTTTGACTGTTTCACCTTTAATGGGTGAATAATCCAGTTTGATTTTTTTATTAAATTTGATAAGTTTATTCATATGTTAATTTAAGAATCAACAATCTTAAGACTCACTGAACTACATCATAGGTGAAATCCTTTGAGAAAGACAGACAGACAGAGAAAAGGATTTTAGAATCCGACCTACTAGATCACCTGATGCAGAAACTGAAAACTAAAAACTGTGATGAAAGATGTAGTAGGTAAGTAACATAAAATGTCAATGTGAATAGTCAAAATCAGAAGTGAATGTGAGTTTTAGTAAAATAATTTTAAGATACACTTAGTTAAACCTTGATTTTATTTGATAAAGAGTAAGAGCTTTGCTGAATTTCTTTTATGGGGAAAAGACAGCAAAGGCTTGGTTTCAGAATTCTATTGGGATTTAGAAAGAGACCGATTTCTGTATCTGCTGTTACGTTCAGACACCCACAGTGCTTCCGAAATTTAAAGCCCATGCAGTTACCCAGGTCAAATGCTACCAGAACGCCAGCATTGCCTGTATGTAGGGCTGCCAGCAAGTCCCTGTTAGTGACCAGATGTCCCGTTACATGTACTGTGTAATCAAAGATGTACAGCAGCAAATCGCTTTCGTTCTGAGGCAGTGTTGATGTGGTAGAAATGAAGGTGTAGCACACTTGTACACTTCAGCTGGCACAAATGAAGATAACACCTGGCAAAGACTCAGGGTACACAGCAACACCGCATCATCCTATCTTTGTTGAAATTGCAATTTATCGTCACCAATAGAAGTTAGTACAGAAATCACAGGAGAGGCTACACTCATACCTGTGTGCATAAACAGTATAGCTGTTACTCACACATCTCCTTTTGTAAATACTGAATTCTACACACTTCTATATATATTTATATGTATGTAAATCTTTGTGTATGTGTGTACTGGCAGCAGGAACAGACATGTTAGTCACACAAACTAGAATTCAGAAGCTTAACACATTTGACATCCGTAGTATTTCTGAATAGACTTAATGAAGTAATTTATTAAACTGGGAAATGCCCAGCTTGAGCAGTAGTTTGTGCAGGTGGTTAATGTCTCCTGCTACCCCTCCTACCCACTTCTTTGTTCTCCTTTTTCTGGCTTCAGCCAGTCTTGCCATTTAACTTCGCAACTAACCCAACTCTCATATGTTTTGTGACAGATCTACAAGACCTGTTAGAAGCTGTGAAAGAAAATAATTCTATCTAAAAGTTAGTTTATTTCTAGATCCTGAGAACAGAATATAGAAAATCCCATGTTTGGTAATACTAAACAGAGAAATGCAGTAACTATGATTCTAATAACACTGGTAAATTACTTTGTTAATGAATCCTGAATGTGCAAAGTAAAGAGATCCAAACCATTGAAAGCTTCTTTGAATATGTGTGATCTTAAACATAAATAATAATTTGATACTTTAATATTATCTCACAGAAACCTGTAAGGAGTTGTAGATTAAATTAATAACTTAGAGGGTATATTCTTAAAATATATTCTCTCATTATGATCTAAATCATTCCTGCATGATAGGAACATGTTTTTTGTGTCTGTGGGAATCAAAGATTGCTTCTAGATCAGATTTTGCAATGTAATTTTTTACTATTTCCTGTCTGTTCCAGAATAGAATTTATTCTGGAGAATATGGGCCACATCTATAGATCATTTTTTTTTTTTTATTTGTTGGAGTGAAATAAGTATGTTTGTATAATGTGAAACCATTTCTTACTACAGTATTTCTTCATTATTGTAAATCTCTTT
>NW_009917262.1:0-9532 GCF_000696875.1 Nestor notabilis | reverse complement strand
AACTGCTGTTGTTTGTTTATTTTTAGAGAAGCCTCAGATAATCTTTCAGTACCAAATCAAAAGGGATCATTTACTAATATCTCAGGTATTTAGTTTCTAAGAACATGCAAACTGTTCCTGATAAAAATTGTTTGATAAGAAAATACTGCTAAAACATAAAATTCAAAAGTAGTACCAAAGTCAGAGCAAGAAAATGTTTCCCAGCAGTGCCTTTGGTTAGAGACACTTCCTCCTAGTCTCAAAACGTTGTTGCAAGTGATCTAAATGTGGAATTTTCTCTAAACAAAGAAGTGCTCAGAGCAATAGACAGAATATTCCCCACATAAGCACTCATTGATGTAGCGATTCTGGAGGGGTGAAAAGCCAAAACCCAAGAACATTTCCTAGCTAAGGGGAAATTAAGTGTCATCTTAATGAAAAATGACATGACCTGTGATTGTTACAGTGCTGAGACTCGTGTGCATTGACCTACTGTTCTACTAAGATTTTTTTTCTACAATTGAAAATGCCTTTACATTTCTAGCTACAGATTTGCACTCCTTAGTCTGATAATATACGTTTGTATATAAAGAATAATATTAAGTATTCGTTGTGTGGATAAAGTTTGACGGTTTTGATAACTATTTTATGAAGTACTGTTACAGTGTGTGGTCTTGGTGGTTATTTTTAAAGAAACACCTCCCCTCTTGCATAAGGGGGCAGGAGAGAGGTGGCCATGCTTAACTTTATTATTCTTTTTTTTTTTTTTTTGATGTGTGTGTGTGATTACCAGAAGTGTCAATTTGGATTTTGAAATAAGCCATTTCAAATTTTTATTATTATTTGGGTGAACTCTGGCTGAGTTTTGTTTTTTTGTTTAGTCATTGACTCTGCTATGGGACTGAGCATTAAATAGTTGCCTCATTCTTGTTATAGCTTTTTCTTTTTTTGGTATTAGGTATGCCACATTCCTCTGTAAAACTGTGCAAGTCATTTGGAACCATTTATTAGTCTTACCAACCAGTCCTTCAAAGTCATAAGTGAGCATTTGAGAATGCACGTGTGTATGTTTCACTATGCTATCTACTTGACTTGCTTTGGGGATTTTTAGCAGCTTTTCGAACCCTTTACTATACAGATCTTAGCTTAGTAATATTAGTGAATTTTCTGTTTCTTGCTACTTCTAGCGTAAAGAAGGAATATAATCTAAAAATATATATTTGCATTTTAGGTGTATTTGAATCACATGGAACTCTTGTGGTGCCTAATGTTAGTGTTATAGCTCCTGAAAAATTGTCTGCCAGTGCCAGGCGTCGTCAAGAAATTCAGGTACACACGCACCAAATAAGTATTAAAAGGTGATCCTTAAAAGTTAATGAATTCATATTTTCAGTATCGCCTACTGTACAGAAATACATCCTGTTCTTTATTCATAAAATAAACTATGAACAACACAGAAGGTTGAAAGCAAAGACCACCTTTTTATAACATTTTGGATCTTGGGGATTGTGTATGACATGGCTACTCAGCCATAATTGTATGTACATATTAGAAATCTTATTTTAGTGGGAACCATGGTTCTGGAATTTTTCTTTTTTATTCAGTAAGTGCTGGAACATGTTAAAGGTGCAAGTTCAGCATGCTGTTAATTTGTAATATGTATGTAACAGATACTTACATATTTCATGACGCTATCTCAAACTAAAGGTCTAAAGAAAACAGCAGATTTAAGCACACAACCCTGCCTAAAATGTAATCTTGTAATAATGTAGAAAAGATTAAATGATACTAGAAACAAATGTCGAGAGTTAGTCATTCATGCTTACTGGCTTCGAGATATATGGAGTACATGGTAAAACATAACTGTAATGTTATCCCCCTTTCAGCCCAAATGTGGGTGTGCAACAAAAAATCCCCCCCTATAAATAGTTCTCGGAACCCAAATAAAGAAGTGGATTTTATTCTCTGAGCTTTGAGCTAAACAGACTTGCTGCTTTTGGGTTTCTGACATATAAAAGCATCTTTCCAAGGTACAAAAGACAATGCAGTGCAAGGCTGCAACTACATCTGTAAAGTACTACCTTTGCAGTATTGCTTGCTCTGGGAAAAAGTGTTACAAGGCATGACTTGTACTTTGGTTTGGCTTTCAAATCGGTCATCCTTCAATTAGAGATGATTCACTGTATCCAGTCACAGGTTCTCATGTTTCTCTGAAAGGTTATTTAACACCCAGAAACAGAAAGGAAGTTTTCACTATATACGTGAGAATACACATTCTAACGTGCTGTTCAGTCTACTTTAGTACAGTATTACCAAGTATTTAGTATCAGTATTATCAAGTGTTTACCATTGCTGCAGGAGTGGCTCAGCCCCAGTCTCCTTCCTGTCTACTCATCAAGGATTATGATGGAATTGTTACTGAAAATTATATTAAATGTGAATTTTAGCTTAAATATTATGTAGTTCTGTATCTCGTGTTAGAAGCAGCCTCTTCTGTTAAAGTAAGTGTTCCCGATGTCTGTCACACAGAAGCAGTGTATTTTACTTTGGTGCATCTTTTGTTGCCAGGTGCAAACAAGACTTCAGACATTCATTTCTAGCCTGCAACAGAAAACAAGTGAGATTGAGATTTTAGCAGTAAGTATTTGGCAGAAGCCTGAATTAATTTCAGTTTCTTAATTGAATTGGATGATGTAGTTGCTGTCTGGATCTTTCCATCATGGAATCTGTCATGAACAGTTTATTTAAAATGCTTAAAACCTCGGTAATATCCAGTTCTACCAGCGTGAGTGCTTCTTTGGAAATAAAAAAGTCTGACTCCTTTCAGTATAGCTAACCTCTAATTAGCAAACTGGTAACAGAAGAACTGTAAAGTATTGATTTCTTTGTATTTTTACAGGTAGACCTGCCAAAAGCAACTATGATACACTTCTTGTCATTAGAGGTAAGCAATTAAATATTGTCATTAAAACTCTAATTGAACAATAGATGATAAATTCTTTTCCTAATGAAGAGGAATGTAAAATTCATCTATAAAAGTTTTTCTCCTTCAAGGAGTTTGAATTAGGTTTTAAAACTTGTAAAAATCATTTTTACCCAAGGAGCTTGACTGAGGCTAGAAAAATCCTGCTGCTCTGAAGTAGTGCTTGTCTGGTCATCAGATCCCAGTGCAAGGTTTGAAAATATTTTCAAAATACTTAGTTCATCCAGTCTGTCCAAGTCATGGAGATATAGATAGATAGATAGTTTATCACTCCTTGCTTACAACAACCAGGCACGTGAACGGTTCGCATCGTTCGCTTTTCACCACCCTTATACCACAGTTCCCATGTTCTGTCCAGCATTGTGAAACTGATACAGCCCTTTTAATTGCTTACATGTTTTTATTGCTAAACTATCTGTGTTAAGAAATCAGTGATCAGTTTCTTAGTACATTTTGTTAGAATTCAAAAAAACCCAAGATGCACATGTTCTTTATATGAATTTTTTTTGAAACATTTAATTAAGGAGCACTGACATTACACAGTGTTCCGAAGATTGAATCCTCTTGGGAGAAGTGTTTCCTTCACAAGAGAATATAAGATTGTATCATAGATCCTTGTCAATTTTTTTTAGTTTGATGGAGATCGACAAGCCTTTGATGCTACCGTGAGACAGCTGATGTCACGATGGCCAAAACAGAGATGTTCGTACTTACAAGCAATTTGTGATGAAATTTACAGTATCAAAATGGAAAAGAGGTATATTTGTTAAACTCTTATATGTACATAAAATACCTCAATTATTTCTGCCTTCAAACTTTACTAAATAAGCTGCTCTTAGTTTGTCCTCCCCTTTCCCTCTCCCTAAGGAAGAAAGAAGTATTTCCAAAACATTTATAGTTCCTTGAGCATGGGAAGAGTTTACTGGCCATTTAATCCCCACTTGTGGTCAAATGTAAATTCTTGGATGTGTAAATTCTTTTTATTAGCCTTTTCAAGAAGTTCTAAAATGTATTCCCACTGTTACCTCATTTGCTGCTTTGTTCATAAAACTGAAGAGCGAACAATTGCATACAGTCAGGTATAATGCTCTTTTACAGAAGAATACCTCTTTATATATACTATATATATAAATATATGTATGTATTTAATATACTACAGAAGAACCCTCTTTTCTCATGGGAGGGACTCAGCTTGCCTTTTAAAATTCATTGAATTCCTCCTGCTTTGAAGGAATACTGTGGGAATCTGGCATAGCTGACAGACTTCAAGCAAACACAATGCATGCTCTGTCAACACCTGCAGTAAAGCCCATTTCTGTTTTCTAAGCATAAAACCATTCATGTTCAACTTGTAGTCTCCTTGTTGGATTCTGGCAAGGCTGAAACAGGCCGGGCACATCTGGTTTTAAGACTCAAATTTGCATCTTTTGGCATGTACTGGTACAGTTCAGTGAGACCTGGGTATTTATATCCCGTTGTGGGTTTCATTTGTAGTACATTTGCTTAAACCCATGTTCAGCTTGAAGGTATTACTTAACCTTTAAATAAGACTAAAAACTGACTTCGACTCCTTTTTCAAGATACACCGAAATTGCTTATGTTTACCATGGCAACTAATTATCACATGAAATGTTGTTTTCTTCCTGCGGCTTGCAAGGCTGTGAGCAACAGAACCCAGTTACTACATCCAAACAGCAGTCCATGATTTGGGGAATTTTACTGGGTATGAATGTAACAGTCCCTGACAAAGTCTTCCTTTCCTGTCTGATGCCTGCACAGAGTACTGCTTAGCCATAAGCCTTCAGATCACTGAATGAAAACTGAACAGGCTAAATGGAAAGAGAATGAAGGGGAAAATTGCAGCCACATCCAAAGAAACTAAAACTTCCTGCTTTTCTACTGAATCTTTGCTGTTAGCTTATTGCTGAGCTTTGCCACAGGTATTACAGCTTTTGAAGTTGCAGTTCCAAAGGTTAAACCTCTTTCTCTTTTCCTTCTCTCTGCAGGGTTCCTGCACTTATCCTCTACAGTTACCGAGATGAATACAAGGTTTTGTTTTAGTGCTTACAGCATCTTTTGTGGGATGCTTTTACTAACAGACAACAGTGTTTTGTCAAAAGGAGCTTCAAAAAGCTGCAATAATTTACAACAGGCAACTACTGCCTTTTTATGTGTCCAGATTGAATTTCATGTGTAATATAAAATTGTAAACTTATGTCAAATAGTGGAAATAAATGTTTTATAGGCAATTCAGGAGCAAGTCTGACTACAGCCACACATACGTATTACCATGTAATTTTCATCCCTTATGCCACAAAAGAGATTATGAGCTGTGAATGTAAGATTTTTTTTTTAATGGTTTCAGAATGGCTGTCAACATGCAATGGCAGTACTGAAACTAAGCTCAAGGATCAGAGAGGATGAGTTATCTTCTAACAAACTGTTTTAAGCTTTTTTGAATAAGGGGTTTTATGTGATAAAAGGTTTTGGCTACTGAGCCTTCTTGAGAAGTTTATTGCAAGCTTTTTGTGGTGGGCTTTTTGAGTTGGTACAAGCCTGGCTGCTTATGCTTGTCCTGCCTGTACTTTTGCATTCAAATCCAGCAGCTGCTTTCAGGGTGGTGAAGTAAGAACTGATACAGGAAAAACTTGCTTCAGACCTAACGGACCTAAACCTAGGCCTTTTAAGAGAAGTAAAATCCTGCACATGCTAGAGGCATAACCAAAGTTTTGAACTACCTTTCTTCACATGCGTCATCAGATTTAAGTTTGAAGGTCACAGTAATGATGGGAATCTTAAAATTATCTTCTTGAAGCTAAACTGTAACACAACCCCATCACGAACAGTGAAGCGGAGCAAATACAAAGATGAGTTACAGCAGCCACAGTTACCTATGCATTGTATTTCACAAAATAATTACAGAGTGAATATGCAGAATTTAAGAGATTTCTGCAGATACACTGGTGTTCACCCTCCATCCGCACCTGATACGTTGTTTAAACAGCTTGTTGCTGTTTCTTTAATTCAGATGATTTCCTTTACCACTGCAGGCTCATTGCCTTAAGAAATATCTACTTAGATTTCCTGCTCTCTTCTTGTAGTAAGGAAGACAAAGATAAAATATGTAAAGAGATGATAACTTCAAAGACAAACCCAAAAACTTCTGAGAACTGTTGAAGTTGTAGCAGCAATACATGAAGTAGCATCAGGAGTGTCAGTCCTGAAGGCAAAGATAACTACCATACCTAGCAATTCATCAAGACAAGTTACATCACTCATTACAACCAAATCCATTTCTCACTGTGTTTAATAGGAACAATTAAGTATTCACCTTTTACATCTGCTCATATAAAGGAGCTACTTTGTAAGATACGAAGTATGGGGAAATTCAGATCCCTGAATATACGGAAGGATGAAGCTTTAAAAAAGTCTAGGGGACATGAGCATTTTTAAGCCATGTCAGAAGGGAACATGATGCATAGTCCTGCCCTCCCCCCACCCTGAGCCAGGGTGAGCACAGCTGGATCAGCATGGAGCAAAGGCACAGCTGCCTGGCTCTGCAAGAGCTTGAGCACTGTGCTGGCTGCCTTAGGGATATCTGCACTGCATCACGTAGACATGTCTCTCAAAATAAGACAGAAACAGGAAAGCTGCTGTTCCTGGTAATATGTTGGCACCCACTCTCCCTAGTACTACCAAGGCTTATCTATAAACCTGGGCCCCTGTCACTGAGACACCTGCTCCAGTCTTAATTTGCTCATGGTACATTTCTCTTCACCCTGTGTTACCCCTAAATAGGTTTTACGCCACCCACTTGTATAATACAAAACAAACAGCAGTATAAGTACAAAACTAGTTGGCAGACGAGTGTAAAGCTATTTCAGTATAACTTTGTGGATACTCCTGCCATACAACAATCCACAGAAAGCACCTTCTGCTCTCAGTTTAAACAAAAGTACTGATCGCATCCAATATCCTGCTGGAAGGAAAGCCAAAGACAAGTGGTAACTCAAAAAGAAATGGACTTTGCTTTGAGCAAGGGTCAAGTCTGTTATAGCGATGGTAGGACATTCTTCCATCACTGTGTTGCTTTACTCTTCTTGTTTTTGCTTTTCTTGTCTTTTTTCTTCAAGCCATCCATGTTAGCTCTCAGCAAATTTGAATATGCCTGAAATAACAAATGGAACCATTAGGAGAACAAATAATTAAGTGACAATATACTAGAAATAGCATTTTACATATTGCTAATGGGGACAGGTATCTGCATTATCTGAGACAAATCATGCTTTTACACCCCACACTGGGAAAATTGTTTCTAAATCAATGCAGAAAGTCAAATGAAATACAATGAGGGTTTTTTGTTTGTTTTTTTTTTTTAACAAATGCAGCTAGATGGGTATTCTGAGGTTAATCTGCATGGCAGCTCTGCACTGAACCAACCTCTTCACAGCTGTCCAGTGCTTCCTACTGACCACTCCCCAGTACCTACAGAAAAGATAACAAAGCATACAAAACTTACCATCTGGAATTTATTTACTTCCTTGGAGCTCACCTACAAAATAACGGTGGAGGTTAGCCAAGAAAACATTGACTTCTATTACAAACCAAGTATCAGGGCATGTTTACTCATCAAGTGAATAGCCTAGCAGCAGTCAGATCAACTCACTGCATCCAGTGGTAAGTACACTGTGCTAAAATGTCCTAGGACTTCATCAATTTAGAAAACTGAAAACACTCCTTGCTCAATTAATAAAATTCTCTGGAGGCCATTCATCCCAAATCCATGTCTTTTCAAATGGAAAGAACATGAAGAAATATTCTGAGGAAGGATTTATTACTCGTAGGGCCATAAAAATATGTTATTGCCCAGATTCTCTCATGTATTTCTCAAAGTAACATTTTTCCTGAGTTGCATCACAGAGGAGAGCTAAATTCAGCTAAAGTTAAAATACAAATAGCTCTCTGAAAAAATAAAATGTATGGTAAGCAAGATTAAGGCTTAAAAGACTCTACCCCTGTGTTCTTGCCAAGAAACAAGGATCCTTTTCTTACTGGTTCACAGTCTGGTAACATTCAGTTCTTTCATGGATTGTAAGACCCTTCAGTAATTTCACTGAGGTCTATACAAACTACCTCTTTGTCATATGAGGCTTGAGGGTAGGTGTGCAGGACCTTTCTTCTCCTTGGAGCCACACATCTGTGCACATACTGCAGGCTCCATATCTGCCCTGCATCCTTCTGCCATGTCTCTAGCAGCAGTTTCCCCATTCCCTCCAAACGAGTTCACCAACTCAAACTGTAACAGCCAAGGTTGCTGAAAACAGGCAGAGTCCCTTTCTGCTGACCTGCAGTACTATTCTGAAGCAAAATCCCACATACAGAACAAACCTATGAACTACTGTCCCATCCGTAATGCTAAGTGTTAAGCACTAGAACTTCAGGTAAGTGTAACACTTCAGCATCCCAGCATCAGTGGTGTGTTTAGCTACCATATGGTTTCTCTGGAATTAAAAGGGTAGTTCTCATGAAATTCATGTAGACAAATTTCACTTATCATACAGGCCATTACACACAAGACAGGTAGGGCTACTGGTCTTTCTAACCCAAAGCTGCCACTTACCACTGTACTAATTTTCTTCTTTCCATCAGTTGCTCTTAGAAGACATTTATTGTCTGCTGGTTCAAAACTTTCTACATGGCCTTTGCGTGGGACTGGTTTTGTTCGGCCATCATCTGTATTGAAAGGCAGAGAATGTTTATTCATATTTCACTAAAATCACTAGATGCCTCCTGACATGAGATGTTAAAAACTGATGATGAGATCTGTAAATCACCGTGGAATCTAAGGCCATCAGAACTGACACTGCCATGAACTTGTTCACAAAACCCTTCCTCTGTAACCCCAGAAGGATCCGTTCAATAAACTACATCTGCCATGAAATCATTCACAGAATGGTTTGAGTTGGAAGGGACCTTAAAGATTAGCCAGTTCCAACCCTCCAGCCAAAGGCAGGTACACCTTCCATTAGACTAGGTTGCTCAAAGCTCCTGCTTCAGCAACAGTATGTTTTAAATGCATGTCAAACCACAGCCTAAGACACCTGATTTCTCAAGTAGTGCCAGCCCGCCAGAAACCAGATAAACATGCACAGACAAAAGCAACACTATGTTCTTCTTTCATAGAAGTCTACAGATTTCCAGTTATTACTTAATAATTAGCCCCAATATTTCCTGCGGTTTGGAATACAGCCTAATCTTCAAGGTTATCAGTACTGCAGCTAAGATGACTGACCGGTCCATAGAACTCCTCTTGTTTTGAGATACTGTGAATCACAGCTGTACCTTTTAAAACACATGCTAACCACACGAGGTTGGATATAGAGGCACACCTCTTCAACCCAGTAACAGAGTCGGAACTTACATTTCTTCAGCGTTATGAAAACACTCCCCGAAGTCCTGCACTTCTGAAAGAGCCTGGTCAGCTCCGTCAAGAACTGCAAGAGACAGACCCCATCCTTGGTGGGAGGCCACCACACGGGCCTTCACTCCTCCCCCCTCACCCCCGTGCAG
>NW_009917261.1:3346-6813 GCF_000696875.1 Nestor notabilis | reverse complement strand
CCCGCCTCTGCTGCGGGTCCAGTCGCTTCTCGCCGGATTTCTTTGCTTTGCAGTCACTTTTAATAAGCTTTCATTTTTAGGTGCCCCATAGCGACCCATGGACGCCCCATAGAGCCCTGTAGAGCCCCCCAACATCTCCCATAGGGTGCCCCCCATTCCCATAGACACCCTGTAGACATCCCATAACGACCTACAGTGACCCATAGACACCCCATAGCGATCCAGAGATATCCTCTAGAGACCCTCTGCGACCTCTAGAGACCCTCCACGCCCCATAGATACTCAACAGTGACCCATGGACACCCCATAGACATCAAATAGCAACACACGGACATGCCATAGACTCTCCATAGTGACCCAGCGCAAGCCAAGCTCAAGCCTTGTGCTCGGGATCTCCCACCCAGAGTGAGACCTTATGGTTCGGGTGGTGTGAAAGGTGAGGGACACATCCAGAGGTGACCATGAGGGTGCAGGACCTGGAGCAGCTCCCTGGTTGGTGCTGTGAAGCAGAGGAGGATTCCCCCTTGTGCTGTGACATGGAAAAGTGGGATCGAGTGGAGGCTGCTTGGGTTCTTTGAACCTTTATCAGCTGCTTTTGGAGTGGTTAAGGAGGATTCCTCTCATGTGGGAGCGATTCGGTCGCTCCTTGACTTCAACTGGATGTCAGCACAAGGAAACCTCCTTTCCCTCAGCAGGTTTTAACGGGATCCCCCTCCCTTCCCTGCTCCGCACCTCGCCAAGGAGAATCCCTGTGGCTGAGAGGAGAAGTCACCGGGAAGGGGCTGCTGAGGGGTGGGAAGTGTTCCACCACGCTCCGGCTCCACGGGGCTCCATCCAAGGGTTGCATCAGAGACTCCTCAGCTCTGGGATTTGTGTCCACTCCTTGTTCTTGAACGAAGACCAAAAGCAAAGGTTAAAGCTCGTATTTTACTGGTCCTGTGATGGAAAAACCCTTCTGAGCCCCCCCCAAAAAGAGACATTTTGCCACTGGTTTGAATTCCTGACTTCCGGCTCCGGCAGCAGGTCCAGCAGAGGCTGGGAGTGCTTGGCGGGAGCAGGGAATGCTGCTCGTCTGGCTCCGGAGCAGCTCGGCTCCATGTGGAATCACTTACTCCTCTGTATTTAATATGCAAGGCAGATGTGCTGTGGTATCCACAGCTCCAGAGCCAGAAAGAGAGCTCGGGGCTGACGGGCAGAGCAGGCTCTGCGTCGTGTCAAGCAGGATGCAAAGAGAACAACGCTTCTTCAGCACCTTTCCCTGTGGTCATGGAATCCTGGAACTCTTTGGGAAGGGAGCTTAAAGCTCATCTAAAGCCATGGGCAGGGACACCTTCCACTGGAGCAGGTTGCTCCAAGCCCCTGTGTCCAACCTGGCCTTGAACACTGCCAGGGATGGGGTAGACCATCCAGTCGTCCTGCACTCTCGTGTTTCCTGCTCCAAATGGGATTAAAATCCTTCAGGATGCACGTGTCCCTGCTTCCTTAAGGGACCATCCTCACAAAGGTGACACCGACCAGCATTTAGGATGCTTGTTTCCCATCTTCTGCCTCTTCCCAAGGGTGAAAGTCATGGATCCAGAGCAAATTCAGCCTGAAGATTGGATTCCAGACTTGGGTTGAAGCTCTCAGCCAGGGCTTAGCTGCTCAGCACCACTCGGGCAGCCTTGCATTGAGGAGAGGGCAGATGCTCCCTGCTCCTCTCGGTGCCCTTTGCTCTCCAGCCCTAGAAATCCCATTATCCCAAAGCATTTGTGGAGTGTCCAGTAGATACTTTACTCTCTTTACAACATTCCTGCAGCCTCAAGTGTTGACTCCGGTCAAATCCCAACCCTTTTGGCCACATCTCAGCGGTCTGCCCTATTGCTCCAGTCACTACGGAAGCGCCCGGCCGGTGTCTGGCATAGAGAACCCCTCCTTTTGGCTTCTCCAGTCCACCTAAATGAACCCAAACTCCTAATTTCTCCCACTTTTCCCAGGAATTCCATGTGCCGGGAGGGTTTGTGTTGCTGCTTGTAGCTCAGCTCTTCCTGGGTGGTCTCCGCTGCACAGTCCCTGAAGCCATGAGCGACTCGGGCATTGTCTCCCCCAATCCACTGGGGATTATGTGCACGGCTGTCCCCGGGAAGGGAATCTGCCGGGATCGGTGGGAATCCCGTCGGGCTTCCTATAGGATGGGGCCGGACGCGGGCGAATCAACGCGGGGGTTTCAATCAGGTCCGACCCTGCTTCGCTCTGCACCACCCCCACCCCCCCAACCGCGCCGCTGAGTCCTAGAGCCCGACCGCAGGACTTAGAACCTGGAATGGGGAGGGCTGGCAGGGACCTTCTTCCCAATATTCCATCTAACTCTTCCCTCGGGCAGGTTCAAGCCGTTCCCCTCGTCCTGTCCCTCCATCCCTTGTCCAAAGCCCCTCTCCAGGTCTCCTGGAGCCCCTTCAGGCGCTGGAGCTGCTCTGAGGTCTCCCCTTAAGGAGCCTTCTCTTCTCCAGGGAGCTCCACGTCCCTCTTGTGCTGTTGCCCCAGAGCTGGGCTCGGGGATGGAAGTGGGGGGCTGGATCCCTGGGTCTGACCTCGATCCTCTCCCTGTGCCCTCAGTGAACGTCGTGGAGGCCCTCCAGGAGTTCTGGCAGATGAAGCAGTCGCGTGGAGCCGACCTGAAGAACGGAGCCCTCGTGGTGTACGAGATGGTCCCTTCCAACAGCCCCCCTTACGTCTGCTACGTCACCCTGCCGGGGGGCAGCTGCTTCGGCAGCTTCCAGGTACCTGGAGCTCAGGTCGGGCTGTCCCTGCTGCAGAGCTCGCTCCAGTGCAGTCACACTCAGGTCCCCACTGCCCTTAATGCTCCAGTAGCTTCCTGGGGGCAGCATCACCATTTTCCTGCTGGGAATGCCATGGGATCTGCCTATACCCCTCTTCTATTTCAAGCTGGCTCTTAAATGTTCCTTTAAACCCCCATCCAGCAGCAATTTGGGATGTTGTTACTTTGCTGGATGTAGCCCCGAAGCAGTTGGAGCTCAGCAGAGCTGGGGTGAGACCCGTGCTTGCTGGAGAACACCATTCGAGGGGCTGGTTTTGATCCCTCATTCTCCTTGCCAGGATTAGATCCTCCTTTCCAGTGGGCTCCATTTCCAAACCACTAAAGCACCATTCCCGTTTCACCCAGGAGCCCTTCCCAAAAGTGCCAAATGACTCGAGAAACCATTGGATTGATAGGAGGAGCAAAGGAAAGGGTCTGACCCAAAGGCCTCAGCCCGGAGATGAAGGGGCTGGTTTTGATCCCTCATTCTCCTTGCCAGGATTAGATCCTCCTTTCCAGTGGGCTCCATTTCCAAACCACTAAAGCACCATTCCCGTTTCACCCAGGAGCCCTTCCCAAAAGTGCCAAATGACTCGAGAAACCATTGGATTGATAGGAGGAGCAAAGGAAAGGGTCTGACCCAAAGGCCTCAGCCCGGAGATGAAGGTCC
>NW_009917261.1:337-3235 GCF_000696875.1 Nestor notabilis | reverse complement strand
CGCTCTCCTGGCTTCAGGCATTTCACCCCCGTGTCCTGAAGGACATATCCCAAAGGAACAGTTCTGGCAGCTCCAGGCCTAAGGAATGGTCCTTGTGGTTTAGAGTCCTTGGGTTTGTTGTTCTGCTCAGTGGCGTTTCCTGGCACGGAGCTCGGGATAACTGTGGTTTCCTAATGATTCCAGGCTGTCCGAGCGTGTCACATCCCATAAGTGCCCAGCGCAGCCACCCAATTCCCAGCGGGAGCAAAGGGCTCTCTGACGGGGTCCTTGTCTCCCCAGTTCTGTCCCACCAAGGCTGAGGCCCGGAGGAGCGCTGCCAAGATCGCGCTGATGAATTCCGTGTTCAACGAACACCCTTCCCGACGGATCACGGATGAGTTCATCGAGAAGAGCGTTTCCGAGGCTCTGGCATCCTTCAACGTAAGGCTTTTCCATGGATTTGGGGGAAGGAAACCCCTCAAGTGATGGGAAGAGAAGGTTGCTTTTCCAGCTGGAATTCCTTACGGCAGGTTTGGGGGTTGGTTTTATAGTGAGGATTAAAACTTATCCCGGAGGGAATGCTGAGTGCACCAGCACCCGGCTGGTGCCCAGAGCCACGCTGGGTTGGGAATTGCAGCTTTTGTGTGGAATGTCTCCTGCAGGGCAATCGGGAGGAAGCTGATAATCCCAACACTGGGATCGGGGCCTTCCGCTTCATGCTGGAATCCAACAAGGGGAAATCGATGCTGGAATTCCAGGTACTGCTCGTGATGGAATGCCGTGGATCCATTGGGTGCATCCCAAAGCCCCTCGTGCTGCTGTAATGGGGCTTCTTTGCCTTGGGGCAGCTTTTCCTGCAGCGCTTCCCTGGCTCCTTTCCCTGGGATGGAAACGCTCCGGAGGTGGGAGCCAGCGTGTTTATATGAACGGGCTGTTGCCACAGAGTATTCCTGGGCTTGGGATTGGCTTTGGAATGTTGTCCCTGTGTCTGGGTGGCCTTGAGGGAGTCTTGGACTTCCAGCCTCTGGAGCTGGGACCAGGCTCCGTGATCCCTGGAAGCACAAAGGATGGGACGTGATGTTCCAAAGTCCTTCCTGGCTCCTTGTGCCTGGAGCTGGGAACTGCCTTGGCTGCTCCCGACACCAAGTCCTCATC
The DNA here is from genome assembly GCF_000696875.1 of Nestor notabilis. Lineage (NCBI taxonomy): Eukaryota > Metazoa > Chordata > Aves > Psittaciformes > Psittacidae > Nestor > Nestor notabilis. Next base: position 2,101 of record NW_009917261.1, on the reverse strand, counting down.
CCACCACGTGCTCCTGACACTTCCCCCTCATCCCACACTTTATTCCCAACCCCCTCTTGCCATTCCAGGAGCTGATGACCGTGTTCCAACTGCTCCATTGGAACGGCAGCCTTAAAGCCATGCGGGAGAGGCAGTGCTCACGGCAGGTGAGTCCCGCTATCCCCAGCAGCATTCCCAACGCCTCATGCCCCTCCCAACCCCCTGTATCCCATGCGGTGACTTGTTTTCCCTGCCATTCCCACCAGGAAGTCCTGGCTCACTATTCCCACCGCGCTCTGGACGATGACATAAGGAACCAGATGGCCATGGACTGGGTGAACCGGGAGCAGAGCAGCCCGGGGGCTCTTTCCCGAGAGCTGGCATCGACGGAGCGGGAGCTGGATGAAGCCCGCTTGGCCGGGAAGGAGCTGCGCTTCCATAAGGAGAAGAAAGACATCCTGATGCTGGCTGCTGGCCAGCTGGGAAGCGCGCACTCCTCCAGCTGCTAAGCTCCGGCGCTGGCATCCCGCTTCCCAATGGCATCCCGCCCTAAAGCATGTTCCCAACTTCCCGGCCCGTTTGCACATTGGAGAGGAATTGGAAAGGGAAAAGCTCCTTTAGAGCTCTTTTAAGCCTTGTTGTAATCCTTTGCTTCCAGCTCTGCTCCTGCTGTTGGTATTCCAGAGCCGGCAGCATTCCAGGGGTTTACCACTTCCCCTTGGAGCATAGACCTGCTTTCGGGTGCTCTTCTGCTTCTAGAATAGAGGGGGCTCCGGCACCCCCCTTCCCAACGACTTAAACCCCAGAGGGGAAAGCTCCTGAGCATGGCAAAAGGGATTTAAACTGGGATCTTGCTCTGGCCAGGCTTAAGTGTGGGAATCCGGCATTCCAGGCTCAGGATTTTCAGCCCACGTGGCCCTGCTCTGGCTCTTTGAGCCCAGGGTGGGATGTGGGGCATTAACAACCACCCCATATGGTGCTTAAGGGGGGGTTAATTCATCCCCCGCCCTGCTCCTCCTTAATCCCCGCTGGATTCCTGGCGTGTTGAAGCCAAATCCCAGCCCAAGCTGGGAAATCTGCGGGAAATGGAGGGTTTGGCATTCCCGAAGGTTCCCCTGGAGCAGCCTTCCCAAGGCAGGGTTGAGGCCGGGGCCAGGTTCCTTTTTTCGGGCCAGGTTCCAGCGGGAAGCAGGGGATGGGGATGCCGAGCTCAGGGAGCCAAGACCTCGGCTCAGTCACCTGCGGCTGGGGTTAAGTCCCGCTCAGCCAGGGCTGGGGTTAAGCCTTGTTTAACCACAGGTGACTTTAAGTCCTGCTTAACCAGGGCAGGGTTTAAGTCTTGCCTTAACCAGAACTCACTTTAAGCCTTAGCTTAGAGCTGGGTTTAAGCCTTGCTTATGCAGTGGGTAAGTCTCAGTTATAACCAGAGCTGGGCTTAAGCCTCAGTCTCCCAGCGCTGGGTTAAGCCCCAGCGAACCGGAGCCATGTTTATCCCTAAACCAGGGCTCAGCTCCTGCCCCTCGCTCCCAGCCATTCCCAACCCTCTTCCTGCTTTTCCACCGCGGGCAGCGGGAATTCCAGCCCCCGCGTTTCCCGCGTTAGCGCCTCCCCCGTTGTAATCTCCTCCCAGCAAACGTGGTTTAGTGGGATTTATCCCGTTTCTATCCGCAGCCTCTTGCCACGAGGACGCTCAATGGCCCGTGGGATGGAATTGGGGGGATTTGCCATCGTTATTCCTTTTTTTTCCCATTGGGATGGGATCACCGGTGCTTCTGGAGCCTTCCA
>NW_009917261.1:0-279 GCF_000696875.1 Nestor notabilis | reverse complement strand
CCCGGCGCCCGCCGGTGAGTCTCTGCCTCTGCCCAGAAGGTGGGAAAGGGGCAAATCCCGGTTTCCAAAGCATCCCATGGGATCGTTCGCAGCGTTCGGGCAGCGCCGGGGGCGAATCGCTGCCGCCACCGCGCCTTGTGTACGACTTTATGCAATAAACTCCCGGTTTTGGGGTAACTGCGGAGGCTTCGCTCTTCTCTGGGGGTGCAGCGCGTCCCGCGGCCGCCGCGGGGGGGTCCAGAGGCACCGCGACCTTCCCAACATGGCGCTGCGGGCGGG
>NW_009917260.1:0-420 GCF_000696875.1 Nestor notabilis | reverse complement strand
AGGAGCCTCGCAGCCGCTTTGCTGCCGGGAAAAGAGGAAAGGTGGGAAAACCATCCCAAAATAGCCCCGGAGCAGCCCGGCCCCATGGACACCGCAGCACACGGAGGGGCCCCATAGCCCCTGGGATGCACAGGGACCCTCCAAGCTGCATCCGGCACCCTCTGGTCCCCAGCATGGAGACAGCATCCCAAGCGAGCATCCCCCGAGGCTGCAGGCACCGGGATGGGGACATCACGGCACAGGGGACCCCGGGATGGGGAGTGGGGTGAGGGGGGTGCTGTGCTTGGGGTGCAGCCTGATTGTTCCTGGGTGTGCGGGGTGCAGGGGTGAGGACCAGGCTTGGGATGCTCAGGGTGCTTGGTCTACCTGGGGTGCCCGGAGTCCTTGGGGTGCTCGGGGTGCTGGGGCGCTTGGGGTGCC
>NW_009917259.1:6872-22671 GCF_000696875.1 Nestor notabilis | reverse complement strand
CAGAGCGCAGGCAGCGCGCAAAGCGCCAGGGCAGCAGCAGCACCGCCGGGAGCCGCTCGCTGTTGTCCCCTCCCTGGTGAATTCCAGCCCCAAGGACGAGGGAATCGGGGGGACGAACGCGGAGCCAGTAAACGCAGGAGAACAGGCGGCGTCTCTTTAGGTACCTGCTGCCTCACCATGAAGCTCCTGACAGCAGCGCTGCTTCTGCTGTTCATCGTGATGTGCTTGGCCAGCGCAGAAGGTAAATTGGTTTATTCTCTTTTTTCCCCCCCCTGTGAATCTCTTTTCTAGTAATTTGTATTTGCACCTCGAGAGCACTGGGTTGGGTTTAGCTGTGCCCTGCAGGTCGGGAAGGAGTGAGGTATTGAATTTATGCGTAGGATAGCTGCGAGGTTTTTAAAGGTGGAAGGAGAGGTAAAAGATACCCAACAAAGTTGTGCCTTCAACGCAAGGCAAACAGCCTTGCTCCCAGTGCGGGAGGTCATGCCACGTTCCCTGTTATTCAGGAATATAGCTCAAATACTTCCTTCGGAACAGAGAGTGCCTTTCACAGGGTAAATAGAGCAGAGCTGGATTTGATGTGGTAGCACAAATTGCACCGAGTGCCAGCCTGCATTTTCTGCTGTGCACAAAAACGATGGTTAAAAATGCTCAGCTTTTGTCTGGCTGCGAATACACCGCAGCATCCGTGCGAGGAGAGGTGACTGAAAGTCCTACAAAGTCCACGAGAGATGCGAGTGAATGAGAAAGCAGCCCAGATGTGCATTTCACTCTGTTTAAAGCAAGTTCTGATTCTTTCATTTCATTTTGTTAAATACAATTACATTTAATCACAGCAGGTGCACTTTAAAACCTCTCATATTTACAAAGCCTCAGAACATAAATGGTATTTCCCAGGGAGTCACTACCTTTCCTGGGATAGAGCAGAGAAAATATTACACTTTTTAAGCAGAACAGCATTGCAAACTCCAGCTTTTCCCACCAAGGCTTGAAAGCCCAAAGTGAAGTTTGGATGAGGGCAGGGAAGGGACTCTTGGTATGCAGGAGGCTTTGCAGGCACATGAGAAAATGCTTTCTCTTGTAGGCGTGAAGTGCAAATGTTCAAGAAAAGGTCCTAAAATAAGATTCTCTAATGTAAGGAAGCTGGAAATAAAACCGAGGTACCCATTCTGCGTGGAAGAGATGATTATGTAAGTTTTCCTTCATTTACTGCTTTCTCTTTCCTTGTCAGCTGAATTGCTTTACCTTATACTGCATGTTCCTTCTTTGTTCTTTGTTTTCCTCATGCCCTGGCATGCTAATTTCTAGGAATAGTCATTTGCTGAATCAGATGCAATGAATTATGCAATTCTGACCAAAATCCCAGCAACCATTTTTTCAGACAATATTCTTTTTGCTCCAAGAAATATTTCTAGAACAGGAGGCACTAAAAGGATAATCCTTAGTTCAGCTGAAGATAGGGACAAATCCTACTCCACGCTGCCTGATGTAAACCCCAGAACTATTTATTCAAGTTTTTCTGGGCATGCAGAATAAGAGCAGAAGCAGTTTGGTCCATGGTGGTTTCAGCAAGGAAGAAGTTATCCCAAGCAGAGGCAGATTTTGCCTGCGCTGTACCAGAGCCACCCTCTTGCATTTGATGGTATTACCAAGCATGTAAGAAAACACTTTTCTCCTCGTCTCACTGCAAGCTGTGACCGTTGCTGCCTTGAGATCCAAGAAGTGATGTAGTGACCAACTGAACCGAGGCAGGCACGGGGATCTCTGACAGCCAATGGCTGGTTCAAAAGAAGGGTATTTAGATTTTAAATACAGGGAGTTTTTCTGTCCAGTTTTGGATGTATCTTAAGATTACCCCAAAGCAGCACCATCCAACAGGCATACGGGGCTGGACAAGGACCAGAAGGGCAGATTAGCTGAGCAGACTGCATCAAGCCCCTCTGCTATCTAAAAGGGGGAAAAAGGGTCCCTAAAGCAGCCACAGCCCCAGAGCACCAAGGACTGACTTAGTGCAGTGTTTTTCCTCCCCTACTGAATGTTCGCCATCTGCTTAATCTTAGAAAGGTGCTTTAACAGCAGGATCGAAGTCCTGTCCTGCCATGTACCACCTACAGCACTCTGTTGCCCTCAGGGCTAAATCCAACCCACTGAACTGGCACAGGCAAGAAGAGGCCACAGGACCCCGATCCTGCCGATGCAGAAATGCCTCACCAGGCTTGGCGAAGGGTGTATGGAGGAGGAACAGAGAGCCAAGCTTCCTTATGCTTCCTTCAGATTTACAACAGCATCGCAGCAAGCAATGCTCAGCTCAGGGAACATCAGAGCCACCTCTTTGAAGCCCAAATGAGCTGATGGTGACCAAACACTTGCAGAGCATTGCTGCCCAAATCAGTTCCTCTCAACTTTACTTCGACCTTTCAGTAGCAGAAGGATGGTGTAGAGAAGCACTAACTCTTCACAGCCCACTCCAGGCATGTGCCTGAAAGCAGCTGGTGGCTGGGAGGTATAAAGTAAATCTCATAAATGTACATTTCACTTCCAAGCACGAAGTCGGGAGAGCCGGAATGACGAGCAGAGTGGTTGCTTTCCCAGCTGGATAGTTATGCTATTCAAGCCTGGAGGGGTTTTGCTGCAGGGACAGAGCTGTCCCATCACTGCTGCTGCCCGTAAGGCAGGGAGGGTGAACCCGCTGCTGTCACTGCTCTTGCAGCTCCCCTAATGCAGGCTGAAGTCAGCTTTGACAATGAACCAAAATTAATATTCCAAGAACAAATTGATCCAGGAGTCTCTGGACAAGGCTCAGAGGAGCTAAATTCCTGCAACTGAGTTTCTGTTGCTGCAGTGATCATCTAAAACGAGTTGTTGAAGCTGGGTCCCCTCCTGCCTTCCTCAGAAACCCACATATCTTCACACATAGCAGAAACATAATTTATATCATGTTTGGCAAAGTAGTAGATATGAGGGTGCAATTTAGGAAGCCTATGGATGAGATACATGGGGGCATGACGTGCTGGGGATCACAGACTGACCCGGGGGTGTTCATCACAGCTCTGAAGGCATGCACATACTCAGGAGGATTTAGTCCCTTCTCCATCCCTCTCAACCTCTTCTTGCAGCCCATTGAGGCAGCTCCTTACTCAGAGCATCAGCTCCCACACATGCTTAGGTATGTTCCCCTACATCCACTGGACCAGCATCCCCAGGAGCAGGGCCAGGCCAACTCAAGGTGCCCAAAAATGCAACCATCCATCCACACCATCAAGGACTGTGCAGGAACCACAGAAGACCAAGGGGCTGCCTTGGGAACACCTCCTCTGCTGTCCAGCCACCAGCATCAAAGCAGAAAACCTACATGTGATTTCAAAGCAATGCATCTCAGCCTGAGAAAAGACCCAGCTGTCTTGAGAAGCAAGATGTGCATCATCTCCTCCTCAGACTGCAGGCTCCAGTAAATCCAGAATTCTCCTTCAACTAATTCTAGTGCCAATGTAGAGCCTGCTGTATTTCAGAGGTGTTCCTGCTCCTCTCCTCCCGTGATCAGCTTGTCCGTCACTTTCTGGAAATACCCTCTGTGGTCTGTCAGAAGAGAAACCCCAAGCTAAGGTCTGGCAAGTGCAACCCAGAACACGGCTGGTGGATGGAGTAACTTTGCACTGACCTCAAGTCCCTTAAAACTGTCATGCCATGGATTTCACCCCCACCAAAAGCTACAGGAAAAATCACCTTCTCACATATGCACTGATCTGCAGAGGCTGAGAACACCCTTAGAACAGAGACAGTCCTTAGATTTTAGCAGTAATCCTTCCCTTTCCGACACCTGCAGCCACAGAATCTCTTTGGAATTCTTCTACTGCTTTCCTACGCACTGGGGATAAAGCCACATCCTCCCCCTAAACCAACCTGAAAATTACACCTTATCTGTTCATGACTTTAGCTTACACCCGACAGAGGTGGAACAGAAAGGGGAGTAGGGAGGAAGGGTAACTGAATGGAAAGAACTGTCTGAACACCTTGTATAACCTTGAAATGGTGGCGAGACCTTGAAGTGAGCTCATACAGGCAACAAAAAAGCTGGTCTGGGGCACACAGGCACTCTGCTATGTGCAAGTGTTTAAAATGCTGTGGACTTAAAGAATTAAGTAATCAATGAAGTAGGCGTGATCTTTTCTTTTGGATGCAGTATCGGCGAGCATGAAGGAATCTTATCTTCATGCAAAGGCCACATGATCGTCTGAATGAGCCCTAATTAATTCAGCTATTAAGTTCAAAAGACAATATCTGAGAGGCAGAGCAAACCCATTGATTAAAACCAGCATGTAAGTCTTCACGTGGTTCAACTAAGTATAACGGTGGACAATATTGCACTGCACTGATTGATGGCAGCTGAGTATCTGCTCTGGTGTTATTACAATGAACTGAAGTATCTGCTATAAACCAAAGAGCGTGTAAATCACTGCCCACCAGGGTGGGAGCCCCCTGCCTGATTTGGGCCTTTACCTGGAGTGGGAGCAGAGGGACAGCATTCCCATGTTCTTCCCTGTGAGGGTGCTGGGGCACTGGCACAGGGTGCCCAGAGAAGCTGTGGCTGCCCCATCCCTGGCAGTGTTCAAGGCCAGGTTGGACACAGGGGCTTGGAGCAACCTGCTCTACTGGAAGGTGTCCCTGCCTGTGTCAGGGGGTTGTAGCTGGATGAGCTTTAAGGTCCCAACCCAAACCATTCCTTAATTCTATGACTCCAGTAACCTGTGCTGTCTTGCATTGCAGCGTGACTCTGTGGACACGGGTAAGAGGCGAGCAGCAGCACTGCTTAAACCCCAAACGCCAAAACACAGTGAGACTGCTCAAGTGGTACAGAGTATGGAAAGAGAAAGGCAGGTATGTACAGATTTCCTGAATGGGTGAGGGGAAAATCTTGGGAACAACTTGGGCAATCAGCAGCATTCAAATAGAAAGAGGCCAGGAAAATGCACACCCTGCAAATGCTCCAGCCAGCACGGAGGATGTATTTCATTACCAAAATTACAGTTAGAAATTAACATTCTTGATGTTATTTCTTTCCTGCCACATGCAGCCTCACTTCTATTTTAGGATTAGGCTGTTCCAGCTATTTAAAAGTCATTATTTTCTGTTAAACTATTCATCAGCAACCATTCTCAGTTATTTACTTACACTCAACTCCTTTCTGGTGGTAAAAAGCCAAGATGAAAAGCTAAAGTACTTTCACATGGTCACAAGGAAAGCAGTCAGCAGCACTGAGAAGACAGTTCCCTGTCACTCACTTTAATCACACTAAAACCTTCCATACCTGATGATGCAGATATTTGCCAATTTTACCTGGTGTATCATTCCCAGAAAAACAGTAACTTGCTAATAAAAATCTCTGCTGCCTTCCCTTGCAAAAATGATTTGTTCTTACTGCAAGTCATCAGTCATAGACAGCAGAAAGAACAAGAAACATGAATTCCTGATGGTTGATAGCTAGTGCTGATGTCCCTATCTGTAACTAAAGGGAGCTGCACAGCTCCTACCACCTTTCCAGCCATGGCCATAAGGAGCAGCACAGTCCCACCAAACCCTGATCCTCCTCAGCTGATGGGGAATTTGCTCCCCAAAATTGAGCTCAAATGGGGCCAGCAAGCCCCATCTCTCAGCAGGTCCAATGGTGCAGTGACACCAGCAGAGCCATGCAGTGCTAGGTGGCTCAGATAATCCCACAGTGGGTGCTGAGCCCCCAGCCAGCTTCCCTGATTCCCTGCCAGCTCCCTGCAGCTGCTTCCCAAACAGAGCACATGGAGCAGCGCTGGCTATTGCACAACCACGTATTTATACTCTTCCCTTGGTGGTGGTGGTTTGTTTTTCTTACAAGGCTGTCACTAAGATGACACAAGATGCTCAGCCCCAGGATTGTGCATTCAGAAAACAGAGCAGACCAAGGGGAGGGATGTCCTGTGTGGCATCCCTGTGCCGCAGGCAACAGCACTGCCCGTACTCTCTTCCACAGCCCAAAATAAGGGCCAGCCCAAAGCTTCCCAGGCAAGCAGGGCAGCCAAGCCTCGCTGAAACAGCATCAGGTGAGTATTTCAGACATAGAGAGCCCGATTTAAACTGTTTATTATGAGGACTTGATTTATCAATGCCCTCATTGCCAGCAGTACCAAACCCACCACACTGTTCCCCAGAAAAAGCCAGGGCTCAGCCATACAGACTTTAATCACTTCCACAAAACAGCATTGCCCCTACTTTTTCCCATGCCAGGCTTTTACCCAAAGAGCCTGCACAAGTGGAGTTCAGCTGATGAGCCTGTCAAATGTTCTTCTCAGGACATCAATTAGAAGAACAGCATTGAGTCTAATATTATTCCAAACATAACAGATATTGTGAATTTATTATCTACATACAGGTCATTATATACTTCAACATTTTTACAGGAAACAGGGATTTACAGCATCCTCCTCCCAGATGCTTCATGGATAGCTATCCTGTAGCTGCTGAAGTCAAAAACTTACTTTCCAATCTACTTAAGCAAAGGCTTAAAGTCTGGGGTTTTGCTGTTTGTGAATTCATTATTATTATTACTTGGGAGGGAGTTGTTTCATTCCTATTTTTAAACATCTTGCACTTGGCTTTCCTTCTGCTTAGGGTTTATGAAGAATAAGAGGAAGCAGCGCGAGGAACGGAGCAGACTCCCTTGGCTGGCATAGGACTGGGCTCTGCAGAAGATTATTTCTCTCTCACAGACATAAGACACAAATTCTATATTATTATAAAGCACTTTTTACCAAGGGTCAGTTTTTACATTTTATAGCCACGTGCAAAAGGCTTCCAGATTTCACACGCATCTGTTGCACTTCAGATTTCATATCCGTCTGCTCTGTACCATGATTGGGGAAGCTCATGCTTTTCATTTTAAAGAGGCTGGGTTTGGGGTTGTTGGTTTTTTTATTGTGATTCATTCATACTTCACTATGATTGCAATCGAGCTTTATAAGCTCATTAGACAAACAGTAACATTTGTAAAGGTGTTACACAGCCATGTCCCTCACCCTTTCGCAGTGGGAAAGCTTCGGTGCTGTGGTTCTTTGTCATGTTTGCAGCCTCCAATTTAGTCAGGCAAAGCAGGGACCAAAGATGAGTTTGCTGGGGAAGATGCCACTGGAATGTCATGGCTGTAACAGCAGAAGTGAGGTCCCTCAGCCCATCATCAACGAGCGTGAACATCACTTGTGCACCTCTTCGACAGACTTGAGGTCTTGCTGCAAGGTGAAGAATACCAGGTCTCCCATCTAACCTTCCATGCATTAGAAAGCATTTCTAGGTCATTCTTGTTACTAAGAAAATGTTTATTTGTTTTGGGGTTTTTTCCACCTGAAGCTCTTACAGAAAGTTTGTGGCTTCAGTACTGAGACATTTTAAGCTTCAAGACTATTGTGTATGATTTCCTAGATTTGTAGCAATGAAAAAAGCCTTTAAAAAGGTACCTTTTTATGAAAAAATGATAGGGCAAACATATAAATACCTATCTATGTTTTAGTCACAACATATTCATTATTTTGAATGTAATACTTCAACGTTAAGCAGTGCATTCCTCTTTCTAAAATAACAAAACTACCTTTCCATTTGTAAATATACTCTAGGAAGTCTCCCTATATTATCTCGCTGTATAATGTACTGTACTGCTAAATTATCATATGCTATTTAAATGGTTGAAATATTTAGAAGGTTGCATGCAGATTTCATATTTCTTTCTAAGACAAATGAAAAAAAGAAATAAAAAATATATTTAAAACCAGCTAATAGTTTCTCTGGAATTTCCTGAAGCCATCAGGGAGCCTCAGCCACTTCTAGTCACTTTTGATTAGATGGACTGGTTTGGGGAAAAACACTGAATCAGAGAAGCTGATTCAGAGATATGACATCTTGGTGTCACGGGAATTAGAAAACATTATTCCAGACTAATTTGCTTCCCTTTCTCATTTTGGGATTTGGATTTTACCCAAACACCGAGGAATCTTGTTACATAAAGTAGGTTTGTGCCATGTGCCTATAGGCATTGGTCAAGTGTTACGTTAAATACGTGTAAATCAACCACTCTGGTTCCATATAAAAAACAAGTAAAATGCAGTGATTTAGACAATATATCACTTAGATTAGGGAAGGCTGCACACTGGAAATCAGGCCTCTCCTCTTTCCGTGCAGTTTTTGCCCTCCCCCAAAGGGAGGGACTTTGCACTCCATGAGGCTCCTAAACCACTTCCCAGCTAAAAAGGAAAGGAAGAGACAGGAAGGATAAAGCCAGCAAGAGTTTAAAAGCATGACCAACACAACTCCCGTGAACTCCTGTCTTGCGCTATATAATCAAGGCAATGCCCAGCCTCAACTCAAGGGTTTCCTCCAGTTCAGGCAGAAGAAAAAGAAATAGTGTGTTTATCTACATACACACATACTCTATATAGTTATTTACTGCGATAATGCTCTGGCAGAGCTTAAGGAGAAAGAGCTGCTGATTTAAAAGTATTTTCCCATTCTGCACAAGGACAAAGCTACAAACTTTGGATATTTATCAGTAAAAAGGTTGAGAAAGATCCCAGAGTATTCAAGAAATTAAACTCCTGGGGATATCAACAAGGACTGAGCATCTGGACCTGACCTCCAGGCAACCACCAAACCCACGGGCTGCCCCTCTCCTTTCTTGAGTCACGTTTTAAAAATCCAGTGGTTTTTCCTTGAAGAGACTGGATTTCAGCACACTGACAGGCTTCAAGAAATGGCTTATGCTTATGTAGCTACTACTGGGCAATGTATTTCCTGGAAAAGTATTGACACAGTTGCACAAGAGTAGTTAACACTCCATTGGGAATGCTGCGCACAGCTCCAGTTGCCCAAATGCAGTAGCCTGTGACTCATACCTCACAGGGTATAGACTGGAGAAGCAACTCCCAGCTCTGGGTTCATCTGCCAAACCAAAACCACCAGCAAGAACTGGGCACAGAGGGAAGCAACTGTAGTTGTTTTTTCCACTTGCTAGAATGGAAAAGAAAGAAAAAGAGCTGTTTACTTTGATACCAGATTCCCTTTAACATGAAATCTGTGCTCCAAACAAAACAACCCTTGGAAATAATAGAATTTAATCAATAAGAGAAAAAACTGACACAAAGCTGTTCTTCCCAGGGCTGTTAAACTGCATCTCCAGGCAAGGATGTTCCCAGAAGCAGGAGGAGCATCCTTTGCCACCCCCAATACTGCAGTTACAAAGGGAAATAGTGTCAGAAGCTAACTGCCACACACAAAACTTCAGCCTCTTTCCTTTAGACTGAAGCATCTCTGCTAGAACATTTAAATATATATAAGTAGGTACCTCCTCCACCTAGATTTGGCAGCAACCTTACAGTTGGCTTTTGTTTTCCCCAGCAGATTGCAGGTTGCAAAGCCACAGGAGACTGTTCAGTCCAGCCTCCCTAATATACAGACCATACATCTGTGCTTTGAGACTGAAGAATTAAGCCGCTGAAGCATGGTCTGAGCACACACCAGCCAGCCCCAACTGCTCACCAGTTACCAATTCACCTTCCTAAGGGCTTGAACATTAGCAGAGATCCAGAGCCCTGCTTCACTCTGGGGTGCAGAAGCAGCACAAGCAGACCCCACAGTTCCTTTGCTCATGCATCAATGCTACACCACAATGATGTAAACCCTTCACAGAGCCTCCAAGGAGGGCAGCAGGCAACTGCTTTCCCCCATCCAGCCTGCAAAGCTGTTCCCCAGCACACTGCAGCCAGAAGCACAGAGACAGAGCACCAAGCCCCGCACAGAGACACCCCACCTGACATTGGGTATCCACAGGCTGCACCCCAATCACTATCATATTTTAATAACAGCATAAGAGTGACCCAAGCAGCTGCAGCAAAAGGTCACAAGAGCAGGGAGACCTGTCTTGCCTTCTCAGTGAGAGTGCTATGTGGGATTAGTAATGTTACCCAGATCCTTTCACCACTTGCCTTTCACTTCTTCATATACAGTCTGGGTCAGCAATGGCCAGAAAGTTTATTAAGCAGCAATAGTGGTGGTCTGTGCGAGACAACACAGTGCTCTTGGTAGTTCCAGCTGCCTGCTGTGCCCCAGCTCCCCTCAGCCTCCTTAAATCAAGGCATGAGGCCATGCCACATCACTACACCCACAGGGACCTTTCCTGACCACGTCAATGTGGTGGGAGATCTGGCCCTGCACTAATGAGGTTTTGTCAGGGCTGTGGGACCAAATGTTGGGCTCAATGGTAAAGTCATCAGAGGGGCCTGAGGGTTTGCACTGGTCACCCCTAGCCCTGGGTGGGAAGCTGAAGGCAGTGTTACAGCAACAAAAATTCTCTCCAACCTAATTAAACCCGAGTCTGAGTCCCTTCTGCACCCATATTTGTATGGAGTGGGAACAAAGGTGAAACTGGGATAGTCATCATCTTTTTTACCCTCAAAGGTTGCCTCCTTGCACCATCACCTCTACTAATCAGCAGCCCTGCACAGGCAGCAATTCGTTAACAGTCCCCAATTCATGCTAAAGATGTTAAAGTATTTAACACCCAGCACAAATCCAGAAGTTGGGTTTTGAGCATCCAAAGCATCCTCATTTCTATTAGCCAGCACTACACAAGGCAAAGCTGTGCGAGATCAAAAGGATGTTTGGGAGGCAGCAGCAGTCCAGGGTTCAGCCCTGTTCCTTGCCCTCATCAACCTCACAGCACATTGGTGTCCAGCAGTTCTTGGGCCATGGCCAGCAGATCCCAGCCCAGAGGACTGCTCTGGAGGAGCGGTGGGGAAAGCAGGGCTGAAAGGACACCTAGTGGCAACCAAAAACCTTCCCAGACAGCCTGGGGACACCTCCACAGCCCTGCGGCTGTCTGCACTATAAATCAGCTTGGAGCCTGCTCATTGCACTGCTGATGCTGCGAGTGCTCTTCCCAGCTCTGCAAGAAAAGCTTCAACTGTAGCATCTCCTTACCCAGATATGGGGAACCGTCCCCAAAAATCAAAGAAAAAGCAGCTGTATTTTGGGAAACCTGCTCAGGGGTTTACTCATTGTATTATCCCACTAACATAAAGCATGAACACTAAGGGCGAAGAGGACGCCTGGCTGCCACTGTGCCTACAGGAGTCACATACCTCACACCACCATGGGAAACCGGGTTGCAGCACAACCCTGGGAAGACTCATTCCCAAGCCCAAAATGCTTCAGAAACATCAGGAGTTTCTGCCCCATGCACCAAGCCACAGGGCTTTCTTGCCCAGCAGTTCTCCCTCCTGCCACCAGCTCTCCAGCAAGCCCAGGACCCCACACAGCTGCTGGTCCCCAGGCATTGCATTCAGGTCCTGTCCTAAGGCTGACTTCCCAGCAGGAAAACCCACAGATGCACACTATCACCTTCAACGCCTGAAGAGGAGAACTTGCTCGCTCTTGCTGAGCACGAGCACAACTTCATCCAACCATCAAAACAAAGCCAAGATCCCCAGAGGAAATGCTTTGTAGAGATGCAACACGCACGAGCGCTTATTTTCTGAGCACTGAGTGACAGGTTGTATTTCTTGTCCTTCTGCCAACCTCTGAAGCACTCAAATCCTCTTGGATTTCTCTCTCATCTTCTGCCTGTTCCTATTATCAGCTCTTTGGGCAGAGACCAGTCTGACGACACACATGGAGGGCATCCAGCACAACAGGAGCCGCTCCGTTGTGAGCGGGCACAGAGGACCTGGGAGGGAGGGATGACATGACATGAAGTGACAAGGAGGCAGGCAGCCAAGGCCTGGGAAAATCACCACGCCTGTGTTTTTGTTTTCCTTCCTGCACGACAAAAGGGGCAAGTGAATTCCTCTTGGATGGCTTTCAGAACCTCCCCCAAGAAAGAGTTAAAAAATCCTGCTGGTGCTCGCTTAGGGCTGATAATTACAGGAATAATTATGATTTATTTCCATCATAAATCTCAGAGCAAGAAAAGGGGTTTGAGGTTCACAAGATTTGCTGGATGACAGAAGCAAAACACAGCTCTAATTGCCCTTCTTTGTTGTGTTTAATTAAGGATTCTGAAGCAACTGATCTCAGTGTTTTTTTCATGGTTACAAACCTGCAAGGAAAAGCAAATCTTTCTGCAGAGCCACCAATCGAAGCTTTGTTGGTTACTAGGCACTAAGTGTGCTACATCTGAACACTCAGGACTCCCAGAAAGAGAAGCTTATTAAAGGAAAAGAAATGCTACATCAGGCTTCCCCCCCCACACTCCCTTTTCCAGTAGGCTTTGGCAATTTTTAGCTCACTTCTAATCCCGGAAGAAATGTTTTTTGTCTTTGCCCCTCAGCATTTTTGCCTCATTACTGCCCATTCCATTGTGCTGCATAAAAATACTCCATTCCTATTACCTTAATAATTGCACCATTTGGATTTACTTCAGCTTCCTCTCCAAGTCTAGAAGACTTATCACTTCTGCAACCACATGAGGAAAACCAAACCAGCCTGGAGCTCCTCAGCTCCCTCCTTGGGCCAGTAATTCCCAGTCAAGCACCGCATCTCCCCAGCCAGAACCAGTTTGCCAAATGTTGCCTCTTAAACACAAACTGGAAGTGACTGGAAGGGTGTTCTCTCACCATCTTAGCACACAGCTAGAACAGCTCTGCCAGGGAAACCCAGTTCCTTGCTATAGGAATTAGTGTCAAATCATCACACCTGACTCCAAGCACTACCACCAGCCCCTGCACTCAGCCCAGGCTGTATGGGCTCCGTGAAGCTGAGGGATAAAACAGGAAAATCCTTGGGACTGTTTTGAATCCGAAGGCACTTGTGACAGTGTTTTTGCAGATACTTGATAAAAGTGGCACACCTGAGGCTGAGGGCAGGAGCACTACACACTGCATCCCCAAAGGGAGCTCCTGTGAGGAAGCAGAGGAGGTTTGGTATTGGCCAGAAGGTAAAAACCCAACACTTCAACTGCACAGAGCAACACCCTGAAGAATGAGGCCTGGAAATGTTGATCAATAAAGGGAAAACGTCAAATATATTTAAAATTAATAATAATTTAAAAAAACTTCTTGGGTTTTTCATAGCTGGGAAATGTTAAGATCAGGAGAAAAGGATGGAGAAAGATGAAATCAGCACAGTGCGCAGAAGGGAAAACAAAGCCAGCAGCATTACTGGTCAGAGCAACTGTATCTGACCTTAGAGAAAGCACATCAGGGTCCTAGCCCAAAGAAAAACCCCTTGTTGGCGCTACTGGCCCTGCATCAGCCACACGTGCCAAGAAATGCCAACGCTCAGGGGTTCAGTTGCTTTTCCAGTGAAAGCTGATAAAAGAAGCTGGAAAGCAGCGAGCTCTGAAACCTGGAGTTGAAACACAAATTGAGAGATGTGTTTTTCTCTGGGAAAACCAATCTGCTTCCTGTTTCTTAAGGTTTCGGCTCTATGCTGTCTGTGCCATGATAATCCAAATAGCTGACTGAATGCCAGTTGCCCTGTTTTAAGGGTAATTACAGCGAGCTGTAACCTGCAGGAGAGGAGGGCTGGGGGCAGAGCTCCAGCTCCTGGTTAGGACCCCAGGATCAACAGGAACTCACTACAATGACTCACTACTCACGTATATATTTATACATATACACACACACAAGCACAAATATAACATGAAATCCATAATACTCCTTTTCTTCACCCATCTTTGACTTCATCTAATTTGTATAATACACTCTGTAGCAAATCCAAATCGCTTTTCTACACATAGAGACAAGAATCATGAATGTAGCTAAAGCCTGCAGTGGAAAATAATAAAGGAAACCAAATAGAAATAAAGAATGGTCACAAAACAACGAATAATGGTAAAACAAACTACTACCCATGTTCTGGGGGGACTTTTCCCCACGTAAAGCAAGTACCTGGGTGTCCCAGCCGAGCCTCCACGCAGAGCTACCCGTCCCGGCAGCGCAGAGCTGGTTCGGAGCAGCAACTTGGTAGAGGTTGACACCTTGTGGCTGTTTCTATCACTCACAAGTCAGGAAAGGGAGTTTCCTGCTTTTTCTGGCCTGTGGGTGGAGTTGGAGATGAAGAGCTGAATTCCCAGCACCTGGCACGTAATGAGTGGGGCTGGGGTCATTAACAGGTTAATGAAGATAAATAACGCCAAACACTAAAACCTACAATAAACAAAGTCATCCCCTGTTTGTTTCTAAGGAAAAACCATAAAGAAAAGACAAAAAGATCCTTTAGGATAGGTGCCATCTGTATACACATGAAGCCCACAAGACAAGCAATAAAAGAAGTGACCTTGTGGATGATGTTTCTGTGTGATTTTACAGCCCCATCGGATCCCCTTCTCTGTTTGCACAGTGGGGTAGGAGGCTGGGAGCCCTTCTTTGACAGCTGCTCTGCAGTAGTGTAGCTGCACCAACCCCGAAGAAATTATCTCTAATTCCCACTGGAGTAAATGGAAACAAGCTCCAGACCTGAAATACATTAAACCTGATGTGAAATTTAAGCCAATACTTTGGGGTTTATACAAGAGGGTTAAAACCAATTGATGTCTGTAGTCTGAAGAAGAAGTACATTCACTTAATAATTAGCAATTGCACTTATTTTACTATTTATCTATGAACACAGAATTTCCTGCAATTTAATACATGCCTAAGTTGGAAAAGAAAGCAGCATCCGTGCAGCAGAGGCTCAGCTGAAATACATCAGCCAAACCTGTCTCCCCTCATTAGCAAAGACTTGTTTCAGAGGAGCTTGTTACTGTGGAGTGCATACAGCCCCAGGGAAAGAAACTTCCCTAGGACAAGATTTACTTTCCCTTCTCATGCTGTTCTACTGTCTTTCGAATTCCCTGACCACTAGAACTAGTACTTATTTAGCATTGTAGGTCCCATCCCAGTAGCTCCATCATTAGGTACCAGTCCCACCAAACCCAGCACTTTGCACCCACACGTAGCCTGGGAGCTTCCAAGTGCTTTGATTTTTCTCTTTATGCCCTGAGACATTATCATAAAGAAATACCAAAAGAGATACTTGGCTGTCAGTGTGAGGGAGAGCAAGACTGAGTCCCTCACCTTCGCTGTAGCTGCTTACACTAACAGGAGGAGGATTCAGGCTAGAATTTAAGATATTTGTGCTCCTGGTTTTGTCCCTGAAGAATAGGAACTAAAAGGGTATATTGCACATATAACACTGAGGCTGCAAAACAGTCCACTTAAATGGATAGACAGAGACTGTTTAAACCACTGCAAAGTATGCCTTTATATCCCAGAAAGCAGAGCACATCTACAGGTTATGTGTCATTTGCTTTTAGCTAATTTTAACAAAATTTACTTGAAAATCAGTAGACAGCCTTTAAAAAGCTGGTTAGTGCAGAAAAAAAGAGGGTTCTTTAACAAAAGTCAGGTAGCATCTCAGTGTGTTTCCACTAGAGCAGGTCGCTCCAAGCCCCTGTGTCCAACCTGGTCTTGAACACTGCCAGGGATGGGGCAGCCACAGCTTCTCTGGGCACCCTGTGCCAGCGCCTCAGCACCCTCACAGGGAAGAGCTTCTGCCTCAGAGCTCATCTCAGTCTCACCAGAGCAGGTTTTGCTTTGCTAAATAAACCCCATTGACAGGAGCTCATCTGGAGCCCAGGGCGACGCGAACCTCTGCCCGGCACAGCCGAGGTTGCAGCTCTGTGCCTTGGGGTGTCACCCTCGGCCCTCGCACGGCCAGGACAGTGAAACCTGCACCCCAAATGCAGCACCCTGGGGTTGGGTTGCAGGATCCTGCCTGGCATGGCCCAGGGACAGTGTCTGGGGGCCTC
>NW_009917259.1:0-6848 GCF_000696875.1 Nestor notabilis | reverse complement strand
CACCGGGATTCCCACAAGCACCAGCAGGTCCCTGCCTGGCTCTTTTGGGATGAATTCACCTGCTTTTATTTATCATTATTTTTAATCAAGGGGTTGTCAGCTTCTTCCTCACTGATAAAATATTTTATTACAGATGACCTCCATTTATACATATTTATACATACGATTTATACATCCAGCCTCCTTTGATGTGATAAGCATCCTGATGGTTTCGTGCTGGTGTCCCTTCACAGAGGGAGGGTCAAAACAAAAGTCACAGACAAACGTTTTCCACCTGCAATGAAAACTTTCAGGTGGATGCATTTCAAAATTGCTTTCTGCTTAAAAACACACGAAGCATCTCATTTTTCTTTTAAGTACCTGTACCCTAATTGAAAGAGCAAAGCAATGACTGAGGGGTAATAGGAAATTTTCATCAGGATGCACTGGGAACACCAGTGTCACAGCTTCCCTCAGCCAGTTTGTCTGCAGATGTACGTATCATCATAGAATCATGGAATGGTTTGGGTTGGAAGGGACCTTAAAGCTCCCCCAGCTCCAACCCCTGCCCCGGGCAGGGACACCTTCCACTAGAGCAGGTCGCTCCAAGCCCCTGTGTCCAACCTGGCCTTGAACACTGCCAGGGATGGGGCAGCCACAGCTTCTCTGGGCACCCTGTGCCAGCACCTCAGCACCCTCACAGGGAAGAGCTTCTGCCTAAGATCTAAATATATGTGTTCACATGTGCATGGTTGCATGTGTGTACACACACATGGGGCTATGAGCAAGCATACGGGTACACGGCTGTACGCACATACATGGTGGGCACACACAGATGGACTCATGTCCACACACGTGTAGTGTGTGCACATCAGCAGGGGGGTTGCTCCCCAGCCTTGCCCTCCTGCCCTGAAGCCCAGGGAAGGAAATAGGGAATTCTCTTGCGGGTGCAACCCTTGTACGTACAATGCCAGGGAAGGGATTATACCAGGGATTAACATTTTAAACTCCTCCACCAGATCTACTCACTCAAAGATCCTCAGGCCGGTAATCGTATTACTGTCCCTGGGATTACTGCGTTCCTGCGTTCTAACCTGAATTTGGGGATAATGCAGTGAGAGCTGCCCCCCAACCCCTGCACACCCCAAACTTAGGAGCCACTGCATTTAGGGGTTTCTCCTTTTCTTTAGCCATTCTCTCTGTTCCCCCTGCCATGGCCGGGAGAAGACTCCAAGAGCACTTTTCTTGTCGCCTGCCTCCTCCTAATTCCCAGTAATTTATCCCATATTAAAACTCCCTTAAGGAAGAATGGCCCAGGATCCAACACCTGCTATGCAAATGGCAGCAAATCCCCTGGGCCCCTGTGGCGGGACCAGGGCCTGATGGTGGTCCTGGAGCATCCTCCTCCTTTGGCCACAAAACTCTATCCCCAGAGTCAGGGGGGGACCCCTGAAACCCCACCAAGAGTTCAGGGTCGATTTCATCCCATCCTTAGGGTGCTTCAATTCTTCCAGGTTATCTTTATTGCAGTGAAAAGAAACTAAACATAAAAGCTAAGCAGAATTATTGATACGGAAGGTATAAAAGAAAACCTGAGCATCTCAGCATGTAGTTGAGCTTCCTGCTTTGCACTTTGTTTCATCCACAGGGCAGTCAATGAATTTTGTCCCTTTCTTTTAGGAGAAGTGTTCTAGCTTCAATTAACAAAACACAAATCAACAAAAGAGGGGGAATAGTGGGTGGGAGAAGGTGGAGGGGGGTGCAAAAAGGAAAGAAAAAGCTCTGGCACAATAAGGTGAGGGGAAAAAAGGGGCTCATTTCTCAGAGGTGACATCCTAATCTCATTTTTCCCTGTTAACGTGGTAGCCAGAAGGCTGGGGAAGGGATAGGCAGGGAGCGCTGCCCCAGCAATGTGACCGCACTGGGAAGGTTTGGCCATTTTCCTTGGATAGCTTGGATTGGGGTTGTTGAATCCTCAGGCAGCCAGTTGCATCCCAGGGCACCTGCGCCCCGCTTCAGGTCCAGCCCAGCTCCCTGCAGGGGAGACAGCAAGAGGACCCCTCACA
Source organism: Nestor notabilis (assembly GCF_000696875.1). Taxonomy (NCBI): domain Eukaryota; kingdom Metazoa; phylum Chordata; class Aves; order Psittaciformes; family Psittacidae; genus Nestor; species Nestor notabilis. The sequence goes on along the minus strand of NW_009917259.1, from coordinate 4,803 downwards.
AGTGCCTCCACGCTTTCTTCCCGTGGCCCTTTACCATGATCATATATTTCCCAGCCCTGAGCGCTTGACTGACACTTGGGCTATTATCCAGGGAGATAGATTGTTTGGCCTGAAGATGCATTGTTTGGGCTCCTCATAAAAGAAACAAGTTAAATGCCGCAGCTACCACACACCAAAATGACTCCTTCTGGCCATAAAACCAGTGGGACAAGGAAGTGGTTGTAGGAGTCAAACATAATTGATGCTCAGAAAGATGTTATAAATAATCTGCGCCGAGTCCTCTCTCATGTGCCTCAAAACCACAGAAAGTGGAGCTGGGTGGGTTTTTTTTCTCTTCCCTCTTTATCTCCCCTTGAATTCAAGAGCATAATACACCGTGAGCACCAATAATTGATGTATGTTATAATTCTTCATTACCCTATCAGTAGTCTGGGAAAATCGGAAGAAAAGAAAATGCCAGAAAGTTATGGTAAAACTTAAGATGCGACAGAAGTAGCTTTCTTTGCTCATGCTGTGAGTGTTTGAATAAGAAGAATGTCCCTGCACTGTAACAAGCTAAAAGAATGAGGAAGACAAAGGATTTCACGAAAAAGGTTTAGATAGAAGACAAGGCAAGTGAAACTGAAAGGAAGGGGAAAAAAACCATTTACAATGGAACAATGCGTGTACTAATCGCTTTGATATATTATACAAACCCAAAGACCCAAAACATTGTGTAATTATTTATAAATGACTTCTCCACTCCTGTGTATAATACCACAGAAAGAATAAAACTGCAGGCTACTCTCTAAACTATTTCTAAATAGACCTAGCTCAAAAGGAAGCAGAAGTGTTTGAAAAAAACATAATTAATGGTTGATTTTATGGTTGTCTCATTAAAACATTTTAATTACAACAAACAAAATACATTTGTGCTCGCAGGGAACAATCGGTTACCTACTCGCCCCCCTTCCAAAAAGAAGGAAAATGTTACATCACACATTTAAAACCTGGAAATAAAACATTCCCACTATTTCTACAGAGCCCCTGGGTGGGGTTGAGCCCTGGCCTCAGCTCCCAGGCACTTGTGTGGGATTTCAGAGTGGATTTGGCTCCTCTGGAGCAGGACCCCCCTGGAACTTGGGGATGCTCCCAGTGATGCCCCCATGCTCCCCTCCTGGTATGCAGCCTGAGGTCTCACGCTGGCTGCAGGCAGGTAGGAGATGAGGCCAAATCCTCTATAGATGAAGCCCTTGAGCTGCTCCCAAGGCATTTCCACGCTGGCTGAGATGCCTTTCAAATGTGGGACTTCCAGGGCTGCCCATTAGTGAGCAGCCGTGGCGTGAACCCCTGAACCCTCCGGTAGCCTCGGGCCAGGAGCTGTAAACTGACCCTGGTCAGGCCACGGGTCCCAGGAGCACGGCACCGTCTGTCCATCCATACGCTCACAGCCCTCACCGCACGTCTGTGCCCAGCGCAGGCTGGACAAGCTCTGCACCATGCCTGTGCAAGCTGCCCCATCGAGCCACCTTCTGGTTTTCCATCTATTTTTATAATTCCTGCTTCATTGGCCTGGACATCCCCAGGAGTGAGTGAGCTTGATCCTCTCTTTACTCTGCAAGGCACTGGGTCAAGCTCTCTGCTCCCAGGTGATGGCTTTGCCACCAGCCACATTGCCTCTCCAGATTCAGTTCAAAGCATCATCCACAGGCAGCTTCGCCTATTCGCTCTGGCCATGCTTTCAAACAACAAGGGAGCAAAAAAGTATTCTCCTGGTTGACATGTTGTTTCGACACTCATCCCAACATTAGTTTAAGCTCTTGTGTACTGATGTAGCAGAACACAGAGTTTGCTGAGTTGTACTGACCTGCAGCTTAAGCCTTAAAAAAAAATGAAGTACCTCTGACTTCTCTGAGGCATCTTCCAACTGCAGGAGCAGTTCCACTGTGAGCCTCTCATTTCCACGCCTGGGGAGAGGAGTGATGCCAACACCGCTTCAGTGATCAGAATTCTGGTCAGTTTTTAAATGTGAGGCTGATTTATAATGCAGAGATTTATCTACCTTTTCAAGGTGCAATAAACACCTACCAGGGAATAGCATCTTCTCACAGACCAGCTTCTTTCTTGCTGAAAATGGAAATCCAGAGAGCAATGCTGGGCACTAACAGCCTTTGCTGTGAGCACTGCCAGCACCTAGGAGCCTTGTGGCACCTTTTCTCCACCAGCCTTTCCTCCATCTTCATTTATTAATTCCTCTTTCTGGAGCCCAGCCATGAGCAGGACCCAAGGCATGATGTCCAAACACAAGGGCACTGGAGTGAGCTTTATGCTTGAGGCCCCACCAAGGCCCCAGGAGATAAATGCACTGCATGGAAACATGCCCACAACAGTTTGCTGTGATTTCAGATAAGCAGTTTGTCATCCGAGGTAGTGAAGGATGAGCTGATCCAGCTGTGCTTTTACCGTTTCCATAGTCAAAAATGCCATTTGAATAATTTTTCCTCTTCTTTTCATTTTAAAGTGCCATGAGGTGTCTCAAAGCAAATGGTATTTATGGCAAGCTTCCTTAGAGCTCAAAATATGAAACTAATAACCCCCACGAGTCCATCTGAGCCTAGCTGCACTTACGTCAAGGTGGAGAAGTTAATATCAAAGGCTAAAACTCAGAATAAGGCATCAGTGAGATGCTGGGAACGTATTCTCTGTTCCTTGAAATCAAAGGTCCTGTTTCATTTTGGGAATTCTTTCTTTTCCCAGTCCTAGAAAACTTCACAGAACTTTAGCAGCTGACTCCCATAGGAGCAGGCCCATAAGGTGTAAGAGCTATTATCTGTGCTGGCTGAATAATTTATCTGCAAAATTAGTAGACTGCCTGCGATAGAACGGGCTGAATTATTCATCGGGAATAAATTATCCAAGATATTTAGCACTTCTTTCTGTTTGCGAAGGCTTCCTGAAACAATTCTGGTTCTGTGAATGCATTCGTTATTCATAAGTACGCAGTGAATAGATTATGCAAACAAATTTCAGCCTATGGGTTGTTTGTGAAACATTCACTTCAGCTCTGGCTATTCATGGCTGTGACTGATCACAGAGACACATGGTGCTCTCTCCCCTCCTTGATTGGAGCACAAACTTTTAAAACAAGAGAATAACAAATGACAAACTGCAAATGATGGATAAGGACTAATGAATAATGTGCTTTCACTGCAAACCTTCAGACAAGTGATCGGTTGTGCCAAAGTCTGTGAAACTCTAGGGAATCATAAACATTTTAATGAATAAACTATTGACTGCTCAAAGACACCTCCACAAAAGGCAATAAAAGTGGTGCAGATGACACCGGAGTTTATATCACTATATACAAAGTGCACATTAACAGAAGTTTTACGGTTTTTACCGTATGCTTCCACAACCTTTAAATTTTGGTGCCTTCTGACTTTCTCCTGGTTCATGCTGGATAGTCCCCCACTGATCTCTGCTTGCTGACCAAACGAGGCCTCTATTCGTGCTGTCACTTAAGGACATGAGTAACTCAGTGAAGTGGAATTACTTAGTGCACAGAGTCATTTATGTATGCACGGGCCCTAAAAACATCAGCCTGATTGCAGGTCTGGTGATGGAGAGAGCTCGGTCCCTCCCACCTAAAAGCCTGGCCCCATTAGGTGCTTATACTGCACATCCAAGCTCTGGAGCTCTATAAAGGTGGTAAAAAGCATAAAGTGAGCTGATGCTGGAAGGCTATTTCTGGTTTAAAACTCGTTAATATTCATCACACAGGGCTCTCTGGACTGCTCACTTCTGTGCCATCTTCCTGGCACGCAGGAGGTTGGTCAGGGATGTTTGCTGGTGTCGGGAATCGTATCAAAGTGAGGAGGATGGCAAGCAGAAGGAATAACATTGATCCCAAACTCCTGTCTTGCGTTCAAGACTGGTTGCTACGAACTTAAAATGCAGTGATACAGAGACAGGGAAAACAGACAGAGATTCCGCTGTCAGTTTTCCCTGTTTACCGATGGCACAGGAGGAAATCACAGGAGAGGGAATGAATCTACCTTAATGTAAGGGGAAATCACAAAAATACACGTGAGTTCAGGCATGTAAGTCAAAAAATGACTAAAAATGGATGGTGACACTGAAAACCTTCCACAGAGGCAAGTACCTGAGTGCTGATAACGGGGCACTTACAGCACTGATAGTGGGATGCTGTAAGTGTCAGAATGAGGAAACTTTTTAGCCACGTGTGGAACTGCGGCTTCCCGAAGTGCTAACTAGTGATACCTGGGCACTTCATGGGGATTAGGAGAGGGAAGGAGAACTTTACAATGAGAACAGCACGGTTCTTTGTTTTTATCCAGAGACGAAGAATTGTAGATGTACATTCACAGCCACTGACGTTTGTAAAATGAGTGTAACTGGCAATTTTTAGCTTTCTGAACACCTGCAAAACCATTTCCAAAGTGAAGCACCCAAAAGCCAAACCATGTGTAGATACTCCCCTTCAACGCCCAGAGGGTGAAGACCTGTGAGTTAGTTTTATCACTTCAGAGCATATTCACTTTGAGGGGGGATGCGCAGAACAACTGCAAGGTGCGAAGAGAACCTGAAGAAATCTTCCACCAGATTCTGCCTGGTGAGAAAATACAGGGAGAGAAAATACAAGTCGTCCTTTTAAGTCCAGACTAACCGCTTGCGGTTAGCCCAGAATAACTGCGGTGCTTAGTGCAGACCAACCGCTTGTGGTTAGTCCGGACTAACCTCTTTCGCCCGATGACCCCTCCACCTCCGCGCTCAGCACCGACCCCCCCTGCCCCGCTTTGTCCG
>NW_009917258.1:68317-70847 GCF_000696875.1 Nestor notabilis | reverse complement strand
ATATATATATATATGTACTCATGCTTTAAAATTCTTTCAGAGACAGGACGAGGCAATATTATCTTTGAGAAAATGCAGATCCTAACTTAGTCTCCCAAAAGGAAAATTACTGACTTGAGCAATTCTTGGTAGTTATCCAAATAGCCTTGTCAAATTATTTAAATACCGCATTGTGATATTATTGAAGTTGGTACCAAGTTACTCTTGGCAGAAACAAGTGTTCACTGGCAGGTGCTGAGTAGATGAGCTGTTACTGCTCCAGCTCTCTGTGTCAGCAGCACGGCTGGCTGCTGTGAGGGATTTTAACCAGGGAGCTCAGCAAAATGCCCTCCCCAAAGGGGTTACCTTTCCTAAGGGCCTCTGGAGTAGTTTGCTTTTACCTCTCAGAGGCTGTTTGCCTTCCTGCTGTTACACTGGAGCAATACTAGGGTTTTTTGGGGGTGGGTGGGAGAGAAGCATGATATAGTTGCATTCAGCACAAAAGCCACCTACTAAGGAAGAGCTCTCTCTTCTGTCTTTGAACAAATTCAGCATGTAAATCTCCAGAGAAGAAAATGGAATTTAGGAATTTACCTGCTCTGTATTAAAAGAGAGGGAGGGAAAAAAAAAGACTTAGGCTTATGCATTTTTCATTATTCAGGCCCCACTCTACCAACGTATGCTTACTGCTTTCGCCTCTGCTATAATTTCAGTTGGAAAGTTATTTAAAATGCAAGACTCCAGCAGTGATTCACATACGCTGTTTCAGAAAGAAGTTCAGAGCTAGTGATACACCAACTGACTGTCCAGCCACAGAGTTAGGAAGGGCAGGAGGAGGCAAGACAGCAGAGGAGGAAGCTTGGTGTGTTGCTTGTCTTGGACTTTCAAATTCAGCTCTCAGTTCAGGAAGTTCATATATTTTTATATGGTGAATGGGCTACCACTCTTGCCTACCTTCAGGCAGCACTTCCATGGGACCCCTCTGTCACCCCAGCTGCGCAGAAGATGGGGAGAGGAAACTGGAGGAGTTCAAGGGTTACACACCAAACTCCTGCTGGCACAGCATTCACAAGCAAACCCCAGATGAATGCTGTAACAACCTCCCTGTGTGGCAAAGACAGCAAGAGACCCTGACAACAGCCTCCTGCTATATTAGTGTGAATGGAAGAACGAGGTTGGGCTCTGTAAGCTTGGCTGGACAGCTGTGAATAGGATCTGTTAGATCATTTAGTCCCCACATCCTTTACGAAAACTCTTGCCCCCTCAAATATCTTGTCAAAGGTTTTGTCCAGTTTGGCTGTAAATGCCTCAAGTGATGTTTTTTCCATCACTTCCCTTGGGAAACTATACCTTCCTCTAACAGCTCTTGGTAACAGACCATCTCCTGCTATTCAGCCAACATTTGGTTTGGCTCAGTTTCGTCCCATTACTCTTAGTTATATCTTCACGTACCACATTGACATGCTTAATATCATCCAAACATTTTTGAGAATTAAAATTTGTATTAGCTAGACAAAAAAAGAAGAAATAAACAAGATAATTTTTACTTGGATATTGTTTTCTATGGAGAAGTGTATGAAGAATAAAGCCACGCTCATGGAAGGAATTAGTAAACAGGCAAAACGAAATGACAATGAAATGAAGTGACAACTTTGTCACTTTTCAGTTAAACTGGGATGACAAGATTGTCACTTTTCTTCTGTCCATCTTTACCCTTAGGGTAATTATTTTAGTGTTGCTGTGCAATAGATTTCACTTTAGGCTCCTGGAAAACTACTGTGGCACAAATTCTGTGCCAGACAAAATGGCTACAACTGCATTGACTTGTATATTTTCTAGCCAAAAATTTTCTTCTGCATTCCTATACAAGGATGCCTGCTAGGCTACAGGATACAGACCCCTGCTCAATCTGGAGCAGCATACTGGCTCCAGGACTCCATCTTGTCACGCAAATTGATTATTTCCACCCTTCAAAGGTCCACGTCTGAAATCCTTATTATGTGTTTAAGTGCGATCTTACTGAAAGGGTCCAAATGTCTCTGCCAGAAAACCCTTTTTGTTTCTCCAGAAGCTCAGAGGGAACATGCCTAGATTGTGCTTTAGTGAGGTGAATGCAGAGACAGACTTAAATTAATATGTCTGGGAATAACTTATTTCTAGAGTGTCCTGAGCCAGCATCACATGAATAGATTACCATGAAGCACTATGGGAAGCAATAACTCATCTGAAAATCATAGTTTGAAACAGGAAAAAAATCTATGAAAGCTGAGGATAACTATCTAGCCTCTTACTGTCAGCAGTGACAAGTGCTTTGCAATCTGCGAAGTACTTCAGGAGCATTGTGGGGCACTGTATCTTCACCAGATCCTGGTTTATTTCACTTGGCTGGTAGCGGTGACAACTTACAGCACCTCACCAGCCAGCAAACACCCCCTAAGAGGCTGATAGGGCCTCCATATAGAGGAGAACAGGAGGTCCAATGTACCAGCTCTACTTCTACACTAGGAATGGAAAGTCATACTGTGGTCTTGTTTGCAACTGCCAAAAGCAG
>NW_009917258.1:56848-68286 GCF_000696875.1 Nestor notabilis | reverse complement strand
TCCCTAAGCCTTGGGAAGACCCCAGGAGGTGTGAGCAGTGACACCTCCAAATTCATGGCGTGAAAGTGCACCAGTTCTGTGCCCGCTGTGGGACCAGAGACTGTGGCTCTTTTATATCTTTTTTTGGTCTTTGATGCAAAACTAATAATGGATTAGTGACACCCCCACTTTTCTTTTACATGTGTGCCAAGCGCTTTTAAACTAGCTCAGACATTTTAACCACAGTCAAGAAACTTTACAGAATGTGTTATAGGAGAAAAAAATCACCTAGGTTTCACTTCTACTGCCACAACACCATTTAAAATTAAGAAATCACTACATTAATTTTGTTACTAAATAAAGCACAGGATTTTCTTCTAATTTGACACAATAAACTAAAGAGCTAAATGCCTCACGATGGCAGAAATTATAATTCTCTGCTGACCAAAGGAGAAATACACTTTTGCAGCCTACCTGGTGCCTTAATTTTTCCTATTCAGATCACATAGCTGAAGCCACAGAGGGAACCTTAGTTTGTACCTCAGCCTAGAGGTTTTATATTTAGCATTCTGTGCTCTCATCTCGCTATACATCTGTACAAGTCTATTTAAACTCTAGAATAAAAAATACATATATTTTTAGGTATTCACCTTGATCACACCTCATTCCTTTCTTTTACATCACCCTCTCCCTTTTCTCCTAATCTGCCTACAGCTGTGAAACTTGAAAAGTGCCTTTTGCATTTGCCCCCAGCACAGTGACATGGCTCAGCAAACATGAATGGTGCCTTGGGAGCTGCAAGGCATCATCCTATACTTTGAAGGTCATTACAACAGCAATATCGATGTTGTTAACACCTCACCTGGAAAGTCCAATGCAAGATCCTCATTAACTGTAAAAGTCTACATGACAACAGTCAGTTCTGTGGCATGCATGGCCAAGGTAGACATTTCCAAGGCACAAAGCCAGTAAAGACAAAAGCACAGCCTCCTACATACAGTGATTTCAAACTCCACAGAGTGTAAAGGGATGGGAGAGTGATGGTGTGGTTAGTGTGGTTCACATGTGGCTGCCCTCAGTCAGAGTGACATGGTGGGAGCAGTATGGTGCATCTGCAGCACCTTCTCTCCATGCAGCAGTGGTCATGCTTCACCAAAGCAAGGGAAGAAACAGAGCACACTGGACATGCTGTCAGGAGGCGAGATGAAAATAAATATAAACACATGCTAACTGTCTCTAATGTGGCCAGCTTTGTTAGCCATGATGGAAAAGGCATCAGCAGCATGGCCTTCAGCAAGGGGTAAACAAGTTCTCAAGTGACCTTGGCCACATCCTTCTGTTGTCAGCCTGGCACAAAACTCATTTCACTGTATCCTAGATAGGACTGTGACTTGAGCAACAAGACCAAAGAAGTCTTGAGTGCATCTCCAGGTGGCTGACAATACATCTCCTGTTTGGAGAACAGACAATGCACACAGAAAGAAGCCTTATCTGGTCTCATTCTGTCATCCTGAATCTGACCCTCTATTAGCAGCTATAACTGACAAAACTAAATCTGACTTGGGTATCTGCACTCAGAGTTCAGTTTAACACCTTGATTCCTTTGAGATACAGAACTCGGGTATTTGGAAATGAGCCTAGGAAAATCATCTGCTTTCTCCCGAGAGCCTACCTAGGAAAAGATATAAAATTCACATTGAAAACAAAGCTATGGGGAAAAAAAATACCCCAAACCAAAACCCAGACCTTTCTTACAGACTACACTCAATCAACAGGACGCTCTGCACATCTTCAGACAAGATCCAGCTTTGTCAAGATGTTCAGAAGCTGTCTAGAGCTGCAAAAGCCACTTAGTCTGCTAAGACTTCTTCAGCAGTTTTGGAAGACATCTGTGCATCCTTCTCCATTTTAAATCTGACACTTTGAGAAATCTGCCCAAAATCTGTTGCTGTACTTGTTATAACAGTTAGTGACACTTCCCATACGTAAATACAAATTCCTAATACTTCGATACAGCCCCGTACTACAGTAATCTGAAAATTACTTCTGTTGAATCTAGGAAGATACAATGCCATATGTTGATGCATTAAATGTCTGTGCTTTATCATACGACACGTTTTATCCGCTATTTCTACACTGTTTCCGATGCACTTCAACTAATTTTCTCCACTGAGCAAAAATAAATTCCAAACAATACAATACCACCCTCATGCAGCTGTAATCAAAACCTCACACAACTTCAGTTGTGTGAACAACAGAAGAATTTGTTCGACTAAAAGAGTTTCCTACCATAGTTCTGTTTAAGAATATATGACTTGTTTTAATATTATATAAAGAATCGAGCAAGTGTTTGCTCAGCTATGGCAACAAGAAATATGAAGAAGGTACATATGTCCAAAAAGATAATAGCTGACTCAAAAAAATCCTAGAAATTAGTTGTGAAATGAAGTGGAATATGTGAATGGTTACAAAAAACAACTAAATTAATTTACATGGGTAAAATAAATGGTACATGAGAGACAACTGCCACAGCAGAGTTATTCTCCTTATTCAGAATAAATAGGATTGGATATGCATATGCATGTGTGCATTTATGGGTATTTATGTGAAAGAGATTTATTTAAATGTTTAATGAAATCGCCACGGTTGTATCAAGTTGCACACAGTGGTTTGCAGGCCTAATCCTGCTTATGTTAAAGGCAGTGGAAATAAGAGCAGTTGACTAATTATCACTCTGTAAATGCTCCAGAATATCCATGTTGAATTCTAACAAATTACTAGAACCTCAGGGAAAGAAACAATGCTAATTAAGATGAACTTTAGGTGTAGGATCTAATTAATATGATCTTTATGTGAAACTAGTTCCAAATGAAGCAACTTTAAAAGTTATACGGGTAAATGCCTCGGGCTGTATAGCACTAAATAAGTCAAAAAATAAAGAAACATGTTCCTTAAAATCAGCAAGTAACAAATCAAGATATTAACATGGGTGCTTTGTGACTGCAAGAGTTCACTTCAGCAAAGATTCTGATTTGCTTTAGCTCTGAATGCAGCTCTGAATGCCACTGTTGGTGAAATGATAGGTGCTGGGGATTGTTTCTAACTGGTACCACACAGAGATGCTGGGGGAAAGCAAAAGTATGGCAAGAATACACAACTGACTTTTTTTTTGGAGGCAAATACTGATTTCAAGATCTTATAAAAAATGATGTGTCGGTATTAAAACAAGAACTTAAACCTATGTCTTTAGGTAACTTAAAAGATTTTTTCTTGATTCAAGGAAGGCAGTGAGATTCCCAAGCAGAAGAAATTTGTGTAGCACATCAAGTAAAGAAGGTATAATGGTGCATGTACTGCTTGTGCATTCATGTATGTGTAAACATTTGTATGACTCAGTTACATGGGGACTGAAAGAAAAGTATATAGTAATATTTTGGAAAGAGAGAGAAAAAAGGAAATAAGTCTCACCATACTATTTCTGTTGTCCTTCAATACAACCCTTCCCACCCAGCCGTTTGCAAAGAGCCTGGCTGGCCAACACTACATATAAAAAAACATCAGCCCTTGTCAGTCCCAAGGGACAACCCAGGGGACAGAATCACTAGCCTGTTGGGAAAGAGGCTTTAGGAATGTGCCTTCATCCAGTCAGGTAGTGCTGGCTCAGTGGGATTCAGCTCCATCAGCTTCCCCAAGAGAAATGAGCTCACAAATTAGATTATAAAGTTCCCCATGGCACTAACAGAGACACTGGGAAAGAGACTTTCTTACTTTCTGGGGGCAGTTACTTTAGAAATATTGTTTAACCCTTATTTCTTACAGTCCTGCTTCATTCCCTGACTGCGGCTAAAAGCTGAACCTGCTGTGAAACCCAGAGCAGAGCTCTGGACATCTCCCATAGCACCTACGTGCCAGATGGACCTAATCCCCTGGCTGGAACCCAGAATCTCAGCGTGAATCCTGATCCCATTGAAACCACTGGCAAGATTCCCATTGGTGTTAGCAAGGTCATCCACTGGTCTCTGTACCAGCAGAGCTTTTGGGAGATGTTTCCATACAAGATTTCTTTTCTGAATGAAACTGAGTTGACTGAGAACTGACTTGTCCAAATTATAATAAAGACAACAGCGACAAGAAAAAAAAATAACCTATGGGAAAACAAAATAGCAAACAATTACTCTGTTCTGAGCAGATATAATAAAAATATCAGATGCAATATATGAATGTACATTAGCGTTTTGGCTTTGCCTGCTAAAGTGGAATTCCTCACATGCTGACCTCCTGCCCTCCTCCTACTTCTATTTTTCTCTCTCACCACTCCATGAGAAAAAAGGGGGAGAGGAGAAAGAGAGAGAGAAAGGCACCCAGAGAGAAGGAAGCGAGGGGGGAGGAAGCATACGAGAGAAGACAGCATGGAAAATGGGGTGAAAGAGAGCAACAGAACAAAAGCGAACAAGAGTGAGTGGGAGAAGGAAAGAAACGAGAGAGAAATCAATGCACTGCCAGCCGGGTTTTTAGGGCTTGTGAAAGTTATGGGGCCCTACATGAAGAAGGCATTACATTTTTTGATCTGCAGCCAGATTCTTAATGAAATAGGAGGGCAGGAGGGAGGCTAATGTGATTCAGCATCTAAAAGCAAGCAGTTGCATCAATAATCTTTAGCACTGGCACTTGTGCTAAGACAAAACATAACAGAGTTTAGAAGACAAGTTGTCAGTGTGATTTGGGGCCTTTCAGTTATTCAATATAACTCCATTAGGTTTTGGAAGCATAAACAGGTAGCAGGGTTTTGTGCAAGTAATACTCTTAAACCAGTATGTAATTAAAATTGAGCCCTTTGGAGAATAATTCTACTGTATATTACTAGAGGTGACCTCTGTTTTATCAATCTCTAGTGAATACCACTATTTGTTTTAGCTTTACCCACTCTCAGTCTGACAAACAAAACTACGAAGCAACAGACTGCAGAACTGAACAGTGCACACTTGAACTTGGGCTGGTTTTGACTGTGCTCTCTGCAAAGCTCTCATTTGTCAGTGAAAGCAGCTTTAGAAGAATGCACTCTCTTCCACTGCTGCCTAACTTCTGCCTCACTTGACTGGGGAAGGTTTTTTTGAAATTTATTTTTATGCAGAAATATTTTTTATATTTTTTTTAATGTGCAAAACATTTGGGTAAACTAGGTTAAAGAAAACTTTTTTTTTAATCCCTTCAGCTGGAGTATTACATAAAACTTAAACTGACCTTTAAGGCTAAGCTTTGCAAATCTGCAACTGAAAGGAATTTGGGTATGATGAAATTCCCACCAATGAAGACATCTCACTTCAAGTTAGTCTATGCGTGACTTGATTCCCCCTTAAATTTCTCACACAGGGCACAAGCTCACTGAAGTTGTACCTAAGGGCCTTGTCAGAGTCTGATGCAGAAGAGAGGCTCAGCACTGAGGGCTCTGATCAGCAGAGTTCACCGAAAGAAAAGGCCATAGACTTCATAGTGACAAGAATATGAACTGTTAGGCCATGAGTTAAATATATTGACTTTTCAAAAATCTTTCTTAGCTACTGAACTTAAACTGCTGGTCACTGGGCATAATGGGCTTTCCAACAAGAGTGCCCCAAAAAACCTCCTGTGTTCTTGCAAGAGCATCTTCTCACTGCAGGAAAGCCTCAGGTATGAAGAGGACCTGGTCCATAAACACTAGACTTTGAGATGAAGAATTAGCCCAAGTCAGCCAAAGGTTATGCTTCTCAAACACCTCAGTAAAGCCTGGAGCATTATTGAACAAGTAGAGAAGCAGAATTATTCAGACGGAAGATGCCAAAGGAAGAAGTGCTGGAGTCACAGCAGCATGAATCTTAGTTTCTCATTAAACGTATAAGTCACGTAGTCTCTTGGTAATGAGCTCCTAACACCCATCTACGGCACTTACTTACCAGAGGCCCATTCTTAAGGACACAACTTAAAGGTTTAATTCTGTTTTTATTTTACCTCTTCAGGTCTCAGGATGTTTGTTTGCTCATAATGTAAACCACCTACGTGTAAAAGTGACTCTGACAATAATTAATTTTGCTGAACTGATACAGAAAGATCTGGGAAAGGGAACGGTAAGAACAGCCAACAAAAGCAGATTTTGCAACACTATTTTCCCTATTTATCTTAAATACAGTATTTTGTTTACTGTTCTATATACGTATTTATATTAAAATAATACAGTAAGCCAATTCTGAACTAAAGGAAAAAAAATCAGCTAGTGAGACAGTGTAAGGGAATGTGAAATATTTTACATCCCAAGCATGCAAACCCCCTCTCTTCTATCCGTTATGCTTGCAGAGACTGTTTTTTATGATTTTCTCAATTTCTTGCCATTAATGTGGTTTGAATTGTCTGCTGGTCTCCTAAGACAGCACTGTGTCTGTCTTCTTCATTAATCTTCATAAATTCCAAGTAGCACAATAGCCTGGCCTCCGCCCTCCAAAGAAGTGGCAATTTAAGAGGGCAAATGTTTTGGGGAGTCAGTCTGAATGTCTAACCTGTCTCTTATGGCACAGCGGCAGAGCCCAGGGTAGTGGTTGGAGGGCAGGGAACATCTTAGACCTCCTTCATATTTTGCCTTTTTAGAGTGAACTGATTTTTCCAAGTGTTTCTAAGTTCCCAGAAAGGTCTACACAATTCTGGATGTGTAAGGAAAAAGGATGCAAGCATTCATACATAATATTTGTATAATATTTGGATAGGGGGAAGTATTGTCATTGGATGTCTGTTGGTACCTATTTGGTGCATTATGCCTGCACCTCCAGCACTCCTTAAGCTCCTGGCCAGGGGTGTGAGGAAATCACTGCAAAGAAGTTTCAGATATCTCCAAACTTTGTGATTTGAGGCTTTTATTATTAAAAAAAAAAAAAAGGAAGAAGAAAAACAGCTTACAGCTTGGTATTATTGCAGAAAATTATACAGCAATTAATAACAATTTAAAAGGCAGCACAACATGTGTTAATAGGTATAAGAAACAGTGTAAACAAATAAGGAAAACAGTGAGCAAAAATTTCCACAGTGCAGTGCTGAATGCCCCTAGACAAATCATCTTCTTCTGTATTTCATCTGGAAAAATACCCTCCCATAAACAAAGACCATCACAGTTAAGGTGTATGGTGCAAGATCTAAACTGGAAAAAAAACCAGACTTTGTTCACAGGGTGAACTGGATTTTGTTCACAGGGTTTACGGGATGCTTAGGGTCTGGCATTGGGGGGAGTGTCTTCTCTCGTCATTGGATGAAGTCTGCTTCTGGACCATTTAATTTTACAGGCATGATATGACACAGTATAAGGAAAACAAAGAGAATTGAATTTAAGCTCATGGAAAGCTAACTCTCTCTGGAGGGAGCCAAAGCGGTAATAAAAACTGTTCTAATGATTTGATCAGCAAAACAAACTAAAAGCAAAGTTTGGAATTAATGAGAGCTCTAGATCAAAACCATGGATGATTTTCCTCTCATTAGTGGTTTTTATCATCAGATGTTAGCATTGTTTGAACGAAATTCATTCAAAGACCTCAAATAAAAGCAGTATTTGGTAAAAGAAGCCGTGATTTGGGTCTATTAACAAACAGAACATCTTGCTAAATAATTCCTTTATGCACTATTCAGTAATGATGTAAAACTGGTGCCTTTCTGCTGCCTCAGTGAAACAGCTTCAGAAAGATCATTAAACTGGCTTTTTGTGAGGCAAGCTAAAGAGAACGACCAAAACATCTGTTATAAGTTTATATTTGTATTCAACTCAATTAGGCCTTAGGATACAGATGAAAGCAAAGCACAGTTGCCTTCGAGGCTGTTTCAAATGCCTAACTTTCTAAAGAAGCGCTTCTGAAAGCCGCTTCGGATGGAGGCTGTGACTTTCCAAGAAGCGTTGCATCACCACAGCCCGGATCCAACTGACGGGCAGGAGGGGGAGACACTCGTAAAATTATCAAACAGCTGATCTGGGTGGATCCCGGCCAGAGCTGCCGCCGGAGACATGCAGCTCATTGTGGAAGGAATTTCGGTACAAACGAAGCCACCGCAAACAACAACAAACCCTCCTCCTTGTCCCCCGTTCTGCTGCTTGGGAATCCTCCTCCCTGCCTTTATTTTTTTGCTTTCCAGCAGGGCCCCATGTCCCAAGCCCTTGCCAGCTGGCTGCGGCGAGACAAAGCCACTCTCCGAAACAGCATCGCTGCGCTCCGCAGGGCTTTCTGCTGGTGACAGATGCCTCACAGGCACAGCCCGCAGCACCCAGGCAGCCCAGCCACTTCCAATCCCGGCTGCACTACTGCATTCCCAAGGAGGTTCAGCTGGCAAACTGACTGTGCTTGTACTCAAATCCTGGGGCTGGCTGGCTGGGAATGCTTTTCTCCCTTACAAGGAGTTAGGTGAAGGCGGTAGTGGGATGTGGAGCAGCCCATGGGCATCTCCATCAAGGGGCTCCATCCGCAGCATCTCCTCTCATCTGCTTTTCATTCCAGCACTGCAGCTGGTGCCTCCAAAAGATTTTTGTCCATGCAAAAAAACCCCCCCCACAAATGCTCAGCTAGCTTCTCATTGGAAACTCCCTCAAACTGATTCAAGTGGATCAGCCCCTTCCAAAAGAAACATGTTCTGTCAGAAACGTTTCACCTGCTCACTAGGTATATGCACTACACAGAGACTTTTTATAATGTGCTAATTTATTTTTAGAAACTGTTTTATATTGCAGAGCACCCTGAGTGCCTTTGGCAACTTCAGGTACTTTAGAAATAAATGTATTATTATTCCTCTTTAGAGATTTAAACTGTATGTTAAGTGGTTAAAAGTAGCCATTACATGGTTGGTGGCTTTTTCTTTTATTGGTTTTCCCAATGGCGATTTTAATACTGAATTTTATTATTTTTATTAATTTTATTATTTATATTGCAGCACTTAGACTCTTAATTTAGGAAGAATCAGTTCCAAAAAGAGGAGCTGGGTGCCTGACTGGTAAATGAGGTGCCTAATGTCAAAGCTGTGACTCTGAAAGCTCCTGAGCTCTTGGGGCATTAAAATAACTTTCTGATCTAACTCCTCCAGTTATCTCCAGTTTTGCTCCTACTCCTTCCTGTGAGACCCTCAGCCCTCCTGGACTGAGCCCTTTAGCAGCAAAACGACATCCCATTGCCTGGGTTTCCTGAGGAGCTTAATCTAATCAGCATTTTTCAAATTGTACTGGACATACACATAAAGACACAGACAAACTACAGTGTCTCCAAAGAGAGCACACAGTGTACCTCTTCTTTTTAAAACTGTGGCTGAAAAATACGTATCGTATGTAAGGCAGGTCAGATTCATCACCCTGCTCTGGAAGAAGGCAGCCCACATCTCATGAAAGCACTTTCTACACCACATCCTAGACTTGCCCACCACACAAACGCTTTGCTAAGCAGGTTTTGAAGCCAATTCCCTGTGCAAAATTCATTAGCCCAAAACAAAGCCCCAGATAACACCCCTCCTGCAGATCAGTAGCTGAAGAAGGAAAGCCAAGGTATAGGCTATAGGATCAGAGGACCCCCACTGTCTGGGGAAAGAGACAAGATACTGCCCTGTCAATGCTGGGGATGAAAGATCTCCCTGAAACTCTCAGTATGGCACCTACACCTTAGAGACATCAGGGGGTGAAGACCAACTCTCTATTTTCATTATCTTCCTTCAGGTGAATATTCAGCTACCTGCTCATGATGTCTTCAACTGGCTCCTCTTCCAAGCACGCCTGGGCTCAGATCCCCTTCTGCTCTGTGTCCCTCTATGCCAAAACAGCCCAGCTTCAGGTTTCCAACTCCCATTCCAGAAGCCAGGCATATAAAATACGTATCTTACATTACTTAGCTTTGTGGACCACAGAAGTTTTCATGGAGTTTCTTGGAAGGACTAACAAAACTTTCTCTACTCAGGCACTTGAAACTGAATTTTGCAGCTCCTGAGTCTGCACAGTCACTCAAGCACAGTAAGAAAACAAACGCTGCATGGCAACTTAGCTCACATGGCTCTGGAATTGCTGTTATGGTTCAGGTGAAAGCAGTATTTTCTCCTGTATCTTTAAAGAAGTGGCTCAGATTGTGAAAAGTCACCATCAAACTAGTTCTTAATGCAATCAGGTAATCCTTGATCTTCTTTTGATGCCAAGATCCAACTGCCATTACTGAACTGCCATTACCATCTACTAACCTTCCTCATGAAACCATCAGTCAGTGTGAATGGGAAACAAGACAGATGATTAGTTCCAATGAAATTCTGTATGGAGAACTAGACTTAGTCACTAAAATCCCTGTTCAACCAGTTAACCAGATTACTAGGAGAACTCCAGCCAAGTGCAACACTTTGTGGGCTGCCATTACTAGGAGTCAGTGCACCAGAGACACTGTCTCTGCAAAGCTGGAAGCTCCTTCTGAGCTTCTTCAAAGAGCGTGAAATTATTTTATGAAGACCTGTGAGATGTGTTTCCTACCTTGCCCACAAAGCAGTAATTCAGCCTGAGTGCAGTACACTTGGGTATGCAGCCACTTTCAAGGATGAATCTATTCTTATTCATTAGTTAAAGAAATTTAGGCAGGCATCTGAGATTAAGCAAGCCTTAAAATTTCACTACGAGATAGATACATACAAATTTTTATCTGCAATCGGGTGCTTTAGTAGCAAATAAGGCTGATAACCAAACTACTATTATATTTATCATTATATAACTATAATTATGCTGTTGTAATTATGCTATTATAATTAAAGTATAAACAACAAAATTCACAAAAGGGCCACCTGCCAGAAACAGGAGACTTTCTCAAACCCGTGGTCAGCACGGTCAGCTGCTCCATGCTGAAAAAGCCCTTGGGCAATGCTGGGAGAGCCAACAAGAAATGGGATCATCCAAACAGGGAGCAGTGAACAAGAAGGTCTTGAGGTTGGCCCCATCAGTGATCACAAAAATCAGCAGTAATCTCTCCACTGAGTTTGACAGGTGCTGGCTGACATGTTGTCTGTAAAGTCCCTGGCACTCCATTCAAAGCTTCATTAGCAGCAAAATTTCATAAAGACTACAGAATTTGATCTGAAGGCAGCCTGCATAGAAATTCTGGGCACCTGGCTTGAGCATTGCTCAGTTTTCTCCAGTTTCATCCACGGTGCCATTATCTATTTAGTTCTGCAAGTTTTTAGAGGAATGCTGCAATGTGAAACATATCACTTGCAGAGAGCCTCGGTTTTGGCAGCTCTTACAAAACTAATGCCAATCCAATGAAAATATCCCTCTGCTTGTTTGCATGTATTATAACAGCAAGAAATACAGTTTCCTAGAGGTATAATGAAAATATGCTCAAGACTAACACCAACATCCCTATACAGAAAACCTAATAGCTGAGTTTGGTTTAGATAAGTCAATTATTTGCAGAGTGACTGTCGATACTCTGTACTCAAGGTGGTATCAG
>NW_009917258.1:52007-56817 GCF_000696875.1 Nestor notabilis | reverse complement strand
GCAGGAATTATCTGCTTCATTTATTTAAATGTCATTACACATGTGCCGCCCCCCCCGCTTTGTTTTTTATGTGTTTTTTGGATTGTGAAAAGCGTTCTTTAAAACATTCACTGTATTAAAACACAAAATAAAAATCAAAGGCTGCATCATTGCCTGCCTTTAATGACCTGAAGATGTCAAATGCTGTTTCGAAGCTGCACTGCATACGACAAAAAAGAATTGTGGTAGTTCTGCAGCAGAGGGATTCTCACAGTCCTGCAAGCTCTTAAATCTTTGAAGCGATCTAGTTTCTCTAGCAGGTTTCTACATCTGGTCTGGCTTTGTTTTTATTAACCACCAGCTCAGCTAAATAACAATGTCCCATTAAGTCTGCAGTCAGATGCTAGTTCAGTGTGAGGTTCTGGCCATACTCTGCAGGGGACCTGGCCTGTGTCTAGTGCAGGAGACCACTGCCTGCGGCTGCTGAGCAGGTGGATGCTCCAAGGATTAAGCCTTGTGAACAGTTGAATTTTGGATAGAAAAGTTAAAACTCATGGCTGAAATGTCAGGAAGGTACCAGTTCCACTAGGCACTGACTGCCAGATTCAGCCACCCAAGGACTGAATGGCATTCAAATACTATGGCTTGGGTCGCCCTACAGGTACATCTGGTGCTAAACATGTGCTTTTCATAGGTTTCTATGGTCTAGACAAAACCAAAATGTTGACGTGCTGTTGGTTGTTTTGAACAACAGCATTAATGTTGTTAAACACCCTGTCTTACCCTATAAACGGTAGGGATTAATTTATTTTATATTCACCAAGTGTTAATTAAACTTATCAATCTCCAAAGCACACCCACTCATCTCAATTCACCACAACCACATAAATAAATTCCAGGTGGGTACCCAACATTCATTTTCCTGAACATCACTGCAAACAAAGTCTTGCCCGCATGCATTTAATGCATGTGAAAGATAAATAGTGTGAATTTGCAAACATAGATCAAAATCAGTTGTCAGTCCCTAAAAACCTATTCCCCAAGCAAATGTCTTTGACTTTTAGGTTTCTGATGTATTTAATCAATAAGAATATAAAAGTTTTCGGAAGGTGTCTTCCCCATGTGGCACATTACCTTTGTACCTCCACTGTGAGCTGCTGGATGAATTCCGGCATATAGACAGAATATTGAAACTGAAACAGGAATCTCAGCTTCCCTGATTACAAGCTTTTTTGTGTATTTTTTGCAGGTTTTCAGTTCACCTCAAGACACAAACAGACCTACAGGCAACTCTGGTAATGAGGGTTTGAGGTTCTACGCTTGACTCAATTAGTGACTCATGAAGCATCCCTGTGCCTCAGCTTACGTGTCTCCAAAATTGTATTAAAGCGGACATGGCTATTTTGAGGGCTATTATGAAAGTTAATTTATATTTCTAAGGTTAAAACAAATACTTATACCATTTTCTTGGTTTCATTGATGCATCATAGACTCAGACATTTGGTAAAACCAGTTATTATAAGAGGTTTCTTTCACAGCTACTTAAAAAACTCAAGCAACATCACTGCTTTATGTTTAAACAGAAAGAAAAAATGCAACCTTTTTTCTCCCCCCCATATATGAGCCTGGTTATTTCTCAACTGAAATAGTTCACCAGAAATCCCCTGTGAAGTCTGATCCTGTGCCACTAGAGCGAATGGGAGCACTGCCATCCACTTCCCTGCAAACAAGAGATCACCCTGTGTTTCCGCAGTGAATTTGAGGGAGTGTCATATCCTGCAAATCGTGACTAAAAGGTATTTATTATACCAGTTACGGTGATGAGGACTGAAGTTGTTTGATCCCTGACTAGGAGGGTTGGAAGAGGGAGACACGGTAGGTACCCAAACACAGGAAGGTGCAGGTAGGTAAAATGCCTGATGGTTGCACCACTGACGCACTGTGCACTCCGGCTCTGGTAGGAAAGGGGAAGACAGCAAAGGGAAGCCTGCTTTGTCTCCTTGCTTTGCTGTCACTATATGCGAGGGCAAGCTGCTTGCTGGAAGGCTACAGCACTGGATTTCCCTGCTCCCAGAGAGCTACTGTCCTTCCCACCAGCTCAAGTCCTGTTCATGACACTTTCTCAAGCATCCATGGCTCACTTAAACCCACAAACTGCCCTCCCATGTTGTTTTCACTCATATGGACATCAT
Source organism: Nestor notabilis (assembly GCF_000696875.1). Taxonomy (NCBI): domain Eukaryota; kingdom Metazoa; phylum Chordata; class Aves; order Psittaciformes; family Psittacidae; genus Nestor; species Nestor notabilis. The sequence goes on along the minus strand of NW_009917258.1, from coordinate 54,646 downwards.
GGGGGAGATCTCTGTCCCCTTGCAAAAAGAGACAGCCCAAACAGCATGAAGTACCGCAGAGTTACGCACACATCCAGACACATACCAGTGCCAAATGCTGTCAGAAAGAGAATTACTTTTGATTAATGGGAAAGGAAAGTTAATTGTCATTCAGTATAATTGTCATTCAGTATAAATGTCAGGGTGGAAACCCAGGGAAGAGAAAACATCACTTTTCAACAAGAAGGGAAGATTTCCATGGTGCAGCCTAAGCTCACTGCTTAATGCAGATGAAAAAAGTATTATTCTGATCAGCTCCTTGGGAGATGAGGATATTTTAGCTTTTGCTATCTCGGGGACTCGCTGTGTAACTCTCCGATGCACAAAGCTCACTGAGTTTTTCACATTTCTCTGTGCTGGATTCACAGCTGGTGTAAATCACTGCGACAGCTCTGGCTTTGGTGGCATCCTGCCAGTTTACTCCAGTGAAGGATTTGGTGCAGAAATGTTTCCCAGTGTATAAACTTCTGGTTATGATAGACAGTTTCTGGGCTCCAGCAGGGATTGGTGATCTGAAAAGGGGGTTATGGGAATTGGCAAGATATGAAATGGTGTGGGAGAGCTGCAAATATTTAATTTCCTGTGAAATAATTCTCTGGTGGCTATATATATGTGTGTGTGTGTGTATGTATGCGTGCGTGTAGTTCAGCAAGTTACAGTCTAAAATGAAAAGCTTTCCTATTTCTCATGGACAACTCACAGCACCAATTGCCTGCCCAGGAGGATCAGCAGGCAGCTGAACTCTGGTCTGTTTGCCCTAATACAATGCCTTCAAGACCAAATTGACTCCTGAGATGGCTTCCAGCTCCCTGGCTCCAAAGCCAGTTATGTGTTTAAGGAGGAAATATGCCAGGGAGGAGCTGGACCGGTTTAACGCCTGCAGAGAGATTCCAGACTCGTGCACCTGCCTCTCCCCATGCCCACAGCCAAATTTAAACGCTACGGGCCCCTCTGTAGAGAAAGGGGCACAAGTTAGGGCCACGGCTGTTCCCGGGCTGTAAAAATAGAGACGGATGCTTGCCTGCAAGGAGGAAGAAATGTGAAGCTTCTTTGAAAGCTGAGCGTGAGCAAGTCCTGACACCTCCCGGTTCTTCACCTCGCTGGAAAAAGTTCTTGTGCTTTCAGCGTGCACGTGCATAGGGACACACACGCAGCCGGCACAGAAAACAAAAGGGAAAGCTAGAGAGATGCTTCTAGCAGGGCTCAAAGAGGGGAGGGGAAGGGGGGGTGGTGAGAAAAGCTTGCAGTCAGCATTGTTTGTTTTCAGCTCGGTTTGATTAAAAATCCCCAAACCAACCATCCAAAAAAACAATCCCTCCCCAATTCCTCTTCGGAATTAACTGGGAGCAAAAAGAAAACTGTATGATGTGCGTGAATGTCTCCTTGACCCCTTCTCACAGAGCTATTGCAGGATGGAAATCTGTCGGACGGTCTGTTTTCCATCCAGGTGGACAAACATACAGGCAGGGGAGTGAATGAGATTTGCTGTTTCAGAGAAAAGTGAAGTCCGCAAACCAAGTGGAATTGCTGATCCCAGGCAAGAGGGAGCGCTCCCTTCCCCCTCCAGCAAACCAGTGCCTTTCACATCCCCCCCCCTCCAATTTTTAATTAAGAAATGAAGGAAAAATACAGTATTTTTATATTGTCCTTTCAAGGAGATCTCTGTTTGCATAGTTGGATCCCCCTTCCTCCACACAGCACTAACATTAGTGTGACCTTTTCCTGCTAATTGGAAAATCTTACGGAAATAAAGCCTGTCAGAAAATGAGAAGTGTCTCCCCTTTAGGCTGGCCAAACGACCTCAGAGGGGGAAAAGAAGTTCTGAATTTCTGCTCCTTCTGCACACACTGCAAAATCTTTATTACTTCGGAGAGCCTTGAAACCCAGTAATGCCCCTCCAGTGCAAAGAGAAGTAAATAAATTTCTTCTTATGACCACTTTGGAGAAACACACAACCAGATTTACTCAGCAGGGATAGATACTGGACAAGATAATGAAGAGAGAATAAGAATATGATAGGGGTTTACAGCCTCTTCTGTCTCTTTAAAGTGTTTTAATCCTTCAGAAACAGGATATCGGGTCCATTTCCTTAAAGATACAGTATCCCTTCTGGGACAAGTAATGTTATAAAAACCTAAGATGTAACATCTATCTCACAATATTGATTGGCACTTTAGTGTGATAAAAGGGGTTGAACCTGAAGGGGGAAAAAAAAAAGGGAAAAAAAAAAGGTAAACTGGGATTACTCTTTGAAGAATTGAAAAAAAGTCCATATAACACCAGGTCAAACTTTCAAAATATTTTTTTTTTTAACATGGAATTGAACCAAGTGCCATTCCAATGATTGTCTAGGCAATTCTCTTGATTTTTAAAGCATATAGATCCACGTTTGTAGCTTTATTACCAGCTGGTGCTGGAGCTCCAGCCCCAGCACAAAGCACTGTGAATTCTTATTATGTTCCAGCACAGGGAAAAAAAGGAGAAATTTCAAATAAAGAGATATGCTTTTGTTACTAACAGCAAATAAAGAAACCCAATTTCAAATGACTGTCTGGTTCATTTTTAAAATGCTCTTTTTTTTAGACAGCATCACCTGTTTT
>NW_009917258.1:15430-51976 GCF_000696875.1 Nestor notabilis | reverse complement strand
GGAAGAGCTTTGAATGAAAACAGTGAAACAATTGTCATCATACGGATGTATACAGTCATTCCTGAATTACTCAGTTAAAATCACAGACACACAAATACTGAAAACAACTATTCATCTCAGTGGCCTTTACTCATATGAATAGTCTCATCTAAGCCTGTAGATCTATTTCCATGGGTTAGTGGGACTGGGCTTGTATTGGATGGTGAAGTTAACAAAGCCTGGTGCAAGCTCTGGACACAGAAAGGCTGTTGGCCAGCAGCACACACCAAAGAAAGGCAAAGTCTTGACATGTTTCACCTTTGCATATAACAGTGTAAGAACAAGCACAAGGTGAGACCTCATCTTCCTTCAGACAAGGCTGCTCTGCTCATGAATTTGTCCTAAGCCAGCATGTTTTGCACTATCTATCTGCTTTTCCAAACTGGGGGAGACAGCCCTTTGGGTCTGCAGGTTGTGCAGGTCAGACCTAACTCTGCAGTGCAGGGGGATGAGCATGCAAAGATGCTGCATCTGAGGGTAGGAGCATGGGCACAAGACAAGACTCAGTGCCTGTAACTCTTATAGTCCTGCCCTAACCAGGATGCCTTTTAATATATTTGAGAAACCTTTGTGTCTAGCACAGACTGCTGTGAAGATCTACCTGCTTGGAGAGGTAACATCCTCTTTGCCTGCCCTGCTCCAGGACCTCCACCATTTCCCTGACCATGCAGAAGCCCATCTAGCAGCCACCTAAACAGGACTCAACACTGCTGGGAGAGATGTAATCCAGAGCAGGAGACCCAGTTAGGAGTTACATAATAATGCAGAGTGGTTTTGGTGGTGTTCAAATCTGTTGTAGGTTTAAGTTCTGTCCTGTAACTCACTGAAGTCAACAGTCTTTTCTGAAGGGGATGAAATGACAGGCTCTTCCAAGATACATATGCTCCACCTCTATGTTATTTTCAGACTGGATTTTAGTATAGAGCTCAAAATATACCCTCCAGTCATTGTTGTGCTCCTTTCAAAGGAATAGGGTGCCACCTGGCAGAATATCACTCCCATTAAGACATGCTCTGAATATAAGTAAACACTGACTATGAAATCATCCTGTTGTACTCTGGAGTTGTGTGTTACTGGAACCAGGAACAATGATGTGACCTGATCTGCATCTTGGAGTTCATTTAGTGGCTAACAACCTGCAGAAGGATGCTGCTTAACCATCATGCTGCTGGCTCCTACCAAAGGATGCTCGTCAGAGGCAGGAGACCCATAGAGTCATAATGGCTGAAGAAACCAGATGGAAAACAGGCACACAGGTTTCTGCCAACCAAACCAACCCTCCTCCTCTCTTGTCACTATCTTTGGCTCTGCCACTTCACCCTTTAACTCTTTATGCAAGATTATAAAGTAGAAATATTGCAGCTCTCATACAAACCTCCCCAGACTGATTGCATGAGTGGCACCATCCCCATTTGTCAAGGATGTATGGACACCCTGCCCACACAAACTAGGTACTTGCCCAGAGGGCCTCGACTTTAGTGAAATCTTTATGGGGCTTGAATTATTCAAGCCTTGACCTTTAGCAAATCTCTCAGTCAATGCTAGTTAATGTCCTTTAAAGTCATTGACCTTAGGTCAGGGACCAAGGGGGTGCTTCATCAATGAAGACACACAGGTTCAAAATCGAGAGAGGTTTTGCAGTATATTTTTAATTTCTCCAGAAAAGGGCTGCTGGACACACACAGAAGGATCACTGGTTCTTCAAGGTACAACAGCATGGTTAGGAGGCTTGCATCTGCCCTTCCTGGGATCCATCTAGAACTAGAGAAGACAAAAGGATCCTCTTGAATGTCCAGCTCTGCATTTGGGTTATGACTGGACCAGGGACTACGGTTCAGTCACAGCAAGGATAAAGGTCAACCACAGCATATGCAGTTAGTTCTCCAAGTTCTCTGTACAGAGACGGGAGGTAAAGGGTGGGGGAAACAGCTCTGCAAATACCTACATGTGACTAACAGCTTTTACTGTTGCTGCATGGTACCCAGCCCAGCGCGTACGCTTTGTAGACAATTACTATATACATGTGCAAAATTTTCTTGAGTGACTTTCACCTCCCAAAACAAGCAGACTGGTTGCACAGCTCTTAAAAGCTGAGATTAGTTTGGCAATATAGGTTTTCTGCCCCCTCTTTCACTTTCTCTTGATAAGATTACCTCTTACAAAATGATTTCAACACCATTTAGAAATAAGCACAGGTTTTATAACAAGCCAATCCTTCTGGAAGGATGGGTTTTCAAATGTGAGCACGTGTGCATGCTTTGTGACAGGACCCAATGTACTTTTCTGAATATTTCACAATGTTCATTAACAGTAAAGTTGTCTGCATTGCTATAAACAGCAAAAGTTCTGGTTCAAGCCTTCATACAAGATCAGCACTTTTAATCTTGGACTTGGAATTGGTTCACAGGACGAGGTGAAAAGCCAATTTGGGGAAGTTTTCTGCTTTCTTCAAATTGTAAAAATGTCAATGGGAGTCATGAGGTTAGACTTATTGGGCAGGCTTCTGCTCTGATTCTAGCTAGGGGAATTATACATAATGAATTAACCACATGACTAATTTTACCTCATTTTCTGTTCTTGAAGTGTCTGCAAGCAAATTAAAATACCCTGAAATTATTCATTACCTGAAAGTACTCGCAGTGAGAGCAATTTATTTCACCTTACTTTAGTCACCTAGAAGTTAGGTGTTTAGCTAAACTAGCTTTCTAGGTTTTCTCTACAGTTAAGGCAGGGAGAAGACAACTCACTCAATCCCAGAGTAGATGTTGAAATCAGGTGGGTTGAGACACTCTCTAGAGATGCTGCTCTCCTTTGCTATAGAGATAGCCCAGGTGAGTACCTTAGATGAGACACTTGATTTTTCCACTGCTAAAATTAGTTGAAATTAATCCTAACCCACATCATCTATCACAATGTAAGTGCAGAGGTAAGCTTTTCCACAGAAGTTTGCTTGAATGTTCAAGAGCAAGCAGTTTTTCACGGACCAGACAGATCCTGCTTTTGAAAGTACCTGAACACCTAGCAACCACTGGAAACATTAATATTTAAGGACCTAAATACCTTAAAAGATGGGCCCACATGTCTTATTGAATGTTTCTGTTCTCTGAATGGATGAGTTCAATTCACTGAATCAGGCTTCAGGGACAGATCATCACCACTGGTGACTGCTCTTGTGTTTCACCTCCTCTGTGAAACTCCTCCGGTTGAACATTGGTAGAAAACAAATGGGAAAGGGGTATGATGAATGCAGCTGTAATGGTATGAATTTGTTTCTATAGAGCAGAGAAAGAAAGGCCAAGCTTTTTAACAATTGAAGTTTTGAGTTAGATTTCTAAATTTGGCCTGGCTTTCAGAAACGAGGAACAGCGCTGCATCAAAAGGGTGCCTGTAAAGTACTACTCTGTATCTTTGAAAAACTAGAAAATTGGTCTATCCATTTCAGAAGCCAAGCTTACACCTCCATTATGGGACTCTCAGCTCCATGAAAAAGGCTGCAATCACTTTAATTCTCCTGTAGAATTTGCCCTGTGCACTGACAGCAGAGGAGCCTTGGGGTCACACTGGGAAAGGTATTTTCTCTACCTGTAGGGGTGATATTTTCAAACCAATCCCCATTTTTAACTGCACCGGGATACAAAATCTTTTCCTGCTTAAAGGAGGTACATGGTCAAGACACACTCATACTGCTTCAAAAACCTGTGAGCAGCGCCTGTGATCGAATTTGGAGAAATTTCTGCAAACCCTGTGAAGTGCAATGACCTTCAGAAAGGTGGGAAAAGCTCTAATAATATTGGAGACACTTGTAATACCAGCACTGGTTCTGCTCTGTCAGTATCATCAGAAGAGACCAATTTGCCTCCCCATCATGGCTCTGCAAGCCCCAAAAGCAGCAGTTCCCCTGATCAAAAAGAACCCCTTTCTATATCAAAGCCTTGGGAAGAGCAGAGCAAGGACCCATCCCAGGCAGTAACATTACACAATTCCTTCTTCAAATAGGTAAGCTGGATTTGCAGGGGGTGGTTAAGGCTGCCAGAGCCGCCTGCCGTTTTATATAGATCCTATTAATATTTTGCTAAGACCCCGTGAGCTGAACAAACAGAAACACTTCTCAGTGTCACACCATTTGCTGAAGCTGGCAGCTGCCTGCAATTGCCGCTTTTCCGATGGTGAAGCTCCTCTTTGCTGCCGCAGCCTAGCGGGACCCTTTTGGACTGAGTACAGCAAAGTGCAGCAGTGTCTGTTTGACACCACATGAGGGAATGTGAATTGTCAATTTGTTGACAGTGTCATGTTGCCGCTACCAGCTTTCCCTGCGTTATTTGGAAAGAGCTCAAGTCAGTCTATTTCCCAGGCTGAGCTTCCTCACGTTACAGCCCCGCACACCCAGAAGAGATGCAACCAGAGCAGAGTTTGCTTTCAAACAGAGAGAAGCTGTTTCTTTTAAAAATGTTGTTGCTGTTGGGGCTGGGAAGACTCAGGGGATCTCACCCAAGGAGCAAGCTCCCCCAGACCTGGCCTGTTCCCTATCACCACATCACTACTGGCCTAAGTAAGCTCATGAGAAGTCTTCATCTCCTGATAATTTTCAGCTTGCTCCTGCAAGTTCTGTCATGTCCAAACAGGATCAGGAAACTGTAAAGGCATGAGGCTGGGAAAATTACTGCATTTCCCCTCCCAGCTGGGTTTGCTGGTGATTCCCAATCCAGATAGGATTATTTGCTATTGACTGTCCCTGCTGAGCTACAGTACCCACCTGGTTACAAACCTGCAGTTCGGAACAGGATTTAAAAGCACCTATATCTGTAGGCACACAAATGCACATGGCTTTACTTGTAGGCACTTCTGGGGGAAATTGAATCCAGACACAGAGCTGACAAACAGATTTATATGCCATGTACAAAAACACACTCTCCTTCTGTGATTCTTCCAAGCCAAGGGCTGTTGCCTGGAACAGCTCCAAAAGCCACTTCAGGAGAGAAAAAATGGGACCTGGAGGTGGGCAGTGATAGCAGGAGCCATAGTCTTCCTTCTGCCTGCTGCAATAGGTAACGCAGACTAAAATATAACGTGTTTGCAGGGATAAAATTTCTACGTGGCAATATAGTCAAGATAATCTAGTTTTGCTTTACAAACTCCAGGAGTTTAAATGAAAAAGGTTAAACCACTTAGTAACACAAAGACATTTTTCGATCATGCCTGTCAGAAGCACTGGACACTGTGCAGCACATGGTGCCTGAACCGGCTGCCCTGAGCACACTGCTGGTGCAAATTTCCAACCTGATAACAAGATTCACGGGTTCTAGATAGGTGCTGGAACGTGTTTCAGGCTGCCACTGCACCACGTGTGTACAAACTGCCTGCAGTGACTGGGTGCTGGAGCCTTTTCACAATCAGCATCTCTAGTCACATCGCATTTTACAGCCTGCTAAATTACTGACTTCAGCTCTCCCACAAATCCTCAAAACAGAATGCATTCTAGATTAAAAACCAAACAAAACACCAACGAAAAATGTACAAAATTAATTTAATTCTGAAAAGCTGAGAGATCCTTGGCAGATATATATATATATTTTTCCCCCCATGCTTTCCCTGTGATGGCAGAAGAAAGGGAAGAACCACTCTTCAAAACCAGTATTTCTCCTATGCATAACAAGCTGCTATTTCAGGACCAATATTGCTAACATTCCTTCTGCTGAGTTCCACTAATTTCTCACTGGCATTGTCAATATGATGGAACTTCCACTTACTGGAAGAGAAATGGCTGTTCTTGCTTGGAAATACAGACTCTACTCTACCCTTCTCTTTAAATAAAATGAAAAAAAGAAAAACCCTAAGAAATCCAAACAATTAGAAATCAGAGGACTGTTGTTAAAAGTCAAATCCCTCTGCTTTAGCAACCATCAGAGGTAGCTGGGTTGATGCATGTACAGGTCAAAAGCGACAACAGTAGATGGATGGCACAACACTAGTTAGAGTACCCAGGTTGCTGTGAAATGGAGTTACAAGATGTCTCTAAACCCTCTTCATTTGTTGAGGAATTAAATGGCAAATGTGCTGCTGATGGGATTTACCCCAGTGCCTCCCGTTTACCATCCTGGGAATGCAGTGAACACAGTTCACTTAAAACCCTTTTTACACCAGAGCCCCCTTCCCACAAACAGGCATGTATCAAGCTGATGGAGCACATTTGTAAAGAAACTGCTTTACACCTTGAAGCCTGAAAGAATAAATCTCTTTAATAAGCTTTTAGGTTTTCCTAGTGATGCAGATTGAAGTAATATTATAGAAATGTGTATAGTTGTCAGTAATTTTACAGGAATGAATAGAAAATGCCAGGAGGACTCATTTGTGAAACTGAAGCATTTTGTGTGATTTTATTTTTAATCAAAGATTCTTGCAAGGACAAAGAGGCTGCATTCTTATCACACTGATCCATGCAATAATTGCAGACTTTCCAGGATGTCCTTTAACATCAACCCTGCTAGGTTGCTCTTCGCGTCTCATACATACACAGGATGTCATAGCAATGCGAATAACTGATGGCTTTAGTGTTAAAAGAACTACATTAATAGAGTTGAGGATGACACTATGGGTTGTTTTTTTTGAGCTAAAACTCCCAACCGTGCAGACTGCTTCCCCTCCCCCCCCAAAAAAAAAGTCACTTTAAACTTGGGAATCTGGGAAAGAACATTATAAAATAAATACACTGAGTGCCTATGCCAAAGGTACTGCAATCATATCTGGTGCAAAAATCCCATTTATTGGTGCCAAAACAACCTGGGCTGTGTATTATGGCAGCATGACTGCAAATAAAATGAACAACATCATTGTCTCTTTTAAGAGCAGTACTTTTTGGAGATGTAATAGCAGCAGGAGTGCTGGCTTGACTAATGCTGTGGGTATCTGCCCCTGGGGAGCGCAGATGCCAGGAAATAGCTTTGGAGAGTTGTGACTAGTAATGATCACACTGGATATTTTAGGCATATTAGTGGGCACTGCTCAGTAATTCTGGATTAACTCTTTTACTTATCAATGGTATAAATGGTAGCATCAATGGAATTTACATTGTTGTGTTAAATATAAAGACACTCAGACTAAAGTTAGTTGAAAATGTGACTGATGATATATGTAATTGACTTGTTAGGTGATCTAAACACAGTGCAGAAACTGGAGAGGCAGTTTGAAAACTGTCCCTGCAAAGGAACAACCAAATGACAGAGCCATAATTTCTGTGTATCCTCTTTCCTATGTAAAACCAACCTGGAAACTTGACCTGTCTTCTCCAAATGGGACACTGTGTGAGAAATCAAAGCAGAATTTGGCCCTCAGAACTCTCTGGTTTTTACGGTATAATATACAGAGAGGCAACATCTACTGAAATAAATCAAAGTGCTTTTGCCATAGTGAACTTTTTAAAGGATTTGTAAAGTCTGACTAACTTAAGCTCTTTTCTCTTGATTTCATGAACAATACCATAGCTTCCATAGCATTCAAAATCAAGTTTCTTAGCTGAATGCTTTTAAGAGGAAGGAAAGATTTATTCAGAGAAAGAAGCTCCCCAGCTCACCCCTCACTCCTGTCCCAGAAGATACATGCGTCGGCTGCCCACTGGCAGACAGAGGAAGCAAATGCTGAGGGTCTCACTCCTCATCCTGATTTTCCCTTTTAAGACTTTACCATCGGTCAGGTTTGCCTGACATAAGCCAGAGGGTTTGAGAGGCATCAGGGGAGAAGAAGACTGGCAGAAAGCACAGCCACCTGAGCCTCATTTCATTAGGAAACCAGGTTAAAAAAATCTGCTGATGAAGACTGGGACAAAAGTAGACGCAATGTCAGGATCTGTAGTGTCTAGATTTTGATATGCAGTAGGTGTCTGTCCAGTATAGTTTGTACAAACGATCACTGTTCCACTCTGTTAAGTCCTCATTAGAGCAGCATACTGCACCTTAAAAGTATCTTAACCTTAAATTATCAGTATCCAAGTAGAAGAAAGAAAAAATAGCACATCAGGACCTAGTCAGAAAGACCCAGCATACGCCAATTAAGATGACAGCTAGTATGTTTCAAGCCACAGCTTCTCAGAAGATCATCAATGTGTACCAGAATGCTGGAGCTTTAATAATTCACCATTTCCTTATTGAGGTCTGATGATGCTAAAATAAGGTGTTGAAGCTTGATTAGTAGTAGGAACATAGCAGCTTAACCTCTAACATTTAGCCTTCTCCTCTGGATCGAATTACTGATCTTTATCTTGTAGAGCTGTGCTAGCAGTTGGCTTGGGAACATTACACCTTTCTAAAAGCTGTCAATCTTTGTCAGTGTCTTTGCACAATGGATTGGAAGAGCTATTTTTAAAGGACTATGTCACCTTTTTGTAGGGATGGGGTTTTTATAGTATATCGAATTTTTTTAATACACATTGCCACATGCTCAATATCACCTATAGGCCTGACTGAGAACAACTTCCATTATTTTTGCTGTGATTTCTAGTGAATAAGTGTAAAGAGATGAAGAGCCATAAGAGGTAGGGGAGGAAAAATCAGAACTGAAATTATCCATCAACGTGACAATTTTTGTCTTTCATTTTAATTCATTTTTCTGTCAATGGGTCAATTCATTTCTCCATATATAACAGATTTCTCTAACATTAGATTGAGATATTTTCCACAGCACTGTATCATTAGTACAGTCTTATTTTAATGAAGAGTAGTAACAAAGTGATGTAAATAAACAACAGGAAAAAACTTACTAAGATTTGCATAAATTTTTTACAGAAATATTGAAAGATTACATTAAATTAAAAATTGGAATTTGGAAAGGAGTATGTCTTTCTCTTGCATTTACAAAACCTATCTCTCTATTTTTGTGAGGATCTAGAAATCCATGTGTAGACTTTTGGCTAGTCATGAAAAAGCACCAGCTTGTTCATTCTCTTCTTCACACAGGGTTGGTGGCCTAGATGTGGCACATAATACATGAACTGCTGCTAATGTTTCCCTCTGCACTGTCTGTAGTACATAGATACCACACAGATACTACGCAGCTTTCAGCTACAATTCCCTCTGAGGCACGTTCCCACTAGTATTTCTCCTACTAATTTTTTGTTGTTTTGTCTTATACTGGTCTTTTACAGAGTGGCAGACTAGATTGTGGGTGTTTATGTGTAGCTACAGCAACACTGAAGCAGGACAAAGCTGTTTTCAAATCAACTTTGAGGTCCAAAACCTAGTTCAGCCCCACTCAGATGTGAAACCAGGCGTAATTTCATTAAAAGTACAGTAACTAGTCTATAAAAAACAGAGGATTTGTCTCTAAATTAAACATGCTTACTCCAAGTTTACAACATACAGAATTAGGAACAGAATTTGGCCCAGAAAGTTCATTTGAAAACATGTATTTATTCCCATCTGTTTCTGCTGCTGCTGTTAATATACATGCTTGCCATGAAAAGTACTTTAAAACTCAATAAACCATCATACTAAAATAGGATAAAATGTTTTTATAGTAACAATATCTCTCACTACTATGGGACCTTTCATGCCAAAGTGCCCTAAAGCTCTTTATAAATGTAGCAAACTGATATTCACATGCTTCATCTACAAAGATCATTTCACCCACACTGAACGGCAAGGACATGCAATAGCTTTTTTTCACAGCTGGCAGCACCTTAAGGTAGCTGACAAAACAAATCACAGGTTACACAAGTACAAAATAGGAGCGTTTCAGTTTCTGGAAAACATTTACTTTTTCATTGAATAAAGGCATTCATTCTTTTAAGCAGTTTATCAAGATCAAATTGTATAATTGCAAACATTTGGCTCCATATAAACTCCTGCAATACACCCCCTTATCCCAAAAAGGGATAACCTCTCCTGTTCCAGGCAAACAGCAATGTGCTGATATGGAAAAGGACACCAAATGTGGTGGAGGAAGTCCTGGTGTGGCTCACCAGGAGCTGGTTTCCTAAAGTATAGTTTCTGCAGGACCATCCACAACCCCAGAAATGTACCATGACACCTTTTTGTCCTGGTAAATAAACAGCAAAGACCTATCAGAGCTGATGAAGTGAAAACTAAGATTTTCTTTAATCCTATCCCCCTGTTGAGGACCCCATTTTCCTTCCAGGGCTGAGCACTCCATGCACAGTGCTTGCCTGTGCTGCTCTCTGTCTGCTCCCCTTCCTATCGTCTCCTTATTAATGGTTTGTCATGTATGTTCCTTGACAGGGACACTCACGTTGGTAACTACACTGCTAACACAGTCACAGTGGCAACCACAAATACATCAAAATATGGCACTGTAGCCAAAACAAGGCTGCACCAGGAGGCAACACTCCATGCCTACAGCCCACTGCGTTCCTCCTTGCTGCCAGCTATGCAGCCAGAGACCCTTTCCTCAAGCCTTTACATCTCTTTTCCCCCCACTTCATTCCAAGACAAAGGCACATACAGAGATAAATTCCCTGGAGCGTGGTTTGTGTTTCAGCCCTGAACCCTCCTTCCAGGCCAGCAGAACAGAGTGGGAGCATGAATTGAAGTTCCAAGCACTCAGTCTTCCCAATGTGTCACCTTTACAAGAGCACCATTGCTAGATAACTTTGAGGCAGCTGACTGTGAAAATTAAGGTCACAATGGCCCTCTGTTTAATCTGTGGTGTGATGATCTCCTGGTTTGACAGCTGACCAAACGCCACAGGAGCATAGTTTCAAGGCTTTTCATAGCTGCTTTTGTGTGTTTGAGGGTTTCTCTTGTTTTGATGCTTTTCGGTGCAATGCTGATAAGGAAAGCAGACATTTTTGAACTGGATCTCTACACAAGGGGTATGAGTAGGAAGAAACTGTCCCACATCTGGACTAGGTTTCTAGTACAAGAATGAGGGCCACATTTACAGGAGTAACAGGCATTAAGAGACTACTCTCAGCTCAGAAACCCCAAAGTTGTCTTATCTTTTTCTTATCCAGCAAACCTGAATGGCAGAAGTTTTCTCTTGAGCTTTTAGCTGCAACGGAAAAAGGGAATAAGGCTCCTTGAAGAAGGAGAAGACCAAGAACTCCATCAGAAACTGGAATCTAGGTATGTGACTCCCAACCATCTATCATTATTCCTCAGCAAATAACATATTGTGATTGCATTTACAATAAATAAAAATAAATGCTGCATGGAATACCTGTGTATCAAGGGACCTCTCCAATTCATTCAAAACAGTTCATCACCTTTCTGTCCTTCTGTTATTCTCCTGCCCCCATACCACAGGGAGCAGCCCTGCCTAAGCTAACCAGGCACCATCAGTTGCATCCAATGTTTAGAACACTCCTGACCTGGCATGCCCTATTTCTCACTGCCATACGAAATCCCCAAGAAGAATAGGATCACCACACTGCATAGCGAAGGTGGCTCATTCTCATTTAATGATGTGGCTTCTTTTAAATATAGATGTATCAATGGAGACAAAAAAAGGTCCCAGAGAAAGAATTTCTGCTTGCTTTGTTGTTCTCCTGAAAGACACAGCGCTGTGATATCATGGCATTGGCTGCCAAGACGGCTACTAGATTGACTAGTAAATATGTATTTTAGTGGAGCTCAGCAGAACAATATCCCCTGTAATGTAAGTCATTCCATTAGTAAGACAGAGGTACTCGAGAATGTTATATCATCTTTATTCCTTCTGGAAGGGCTTCACAACCATTACAATAAAAAAGTGCTTCAGAGATTGTAAATACATTTAAGTAACTCTGACAAAACAATAGAATCTGACTAAAATGTGGGGTGTTTATCTCATCTGTCAGTCTGATATGGGATAAAAGCCACAGAAGCCATGACAGAAAAGAACCTCTCCCTGATAATTTTTTTCCCTCCACTACCATGCTCTTTCTATTTACAGAGTATGCTGCAACATACTGGCCATATTTGTATTTCTTTCTTTTTAAATAGTGAAAGCTTGGTTACAGCAGATGACTCTGCCTCTCTTCCATTAAGATATTTATGGACATGAAATTCAGCAGTATTGCTAAATCCGTTCAGAATATGACCTTATGTCTCAAGCCCCATGTCTTCCTCCCATCCTAAATCACAAAACTGATTGCAATATTGTGAGATGTTTTAAATTACATAAAGAACAAAAAAGTTATCTTTTTACATGACTATTTCTAAGCTTGACTGTACTTTTAGGTTTTATCAAGTATTTTTCCATAAAGTTTAAAACCAGGCAACGTACTTTTGTTTCTTTTGGAAATGAGGCTCTGCCCTAGACACTGGACAGAGAAGAAACAAAATTCACAGGAAATAGTTTCAAAATAATCCGAAAATGACTGAGCTTCCCTGGCCTATGTGGTGGTGAGCACTCACTAGCCATCACAAAATGCAGTCAGAAGAGTACGAATGCTGTTGGCTATTGATTCTCCACCAGTTACACACCAAATCAACATCCCTGCAAAGCTGGATTTCTTCCCTTCTTTTTCCTAAAAAGGCAATCAAAAGCAAATAATTTCTAGAGTTTTCATATTTTAAAAAAAGTTGATGTCTACTCTCACCGCAGCTTCCACCCAGAGAGACAGACTAAAAGCAGAAGTGAGATACAACATAATCAAAGACTGATTGCCCTGACAGGGCACTTACCCACACGGCCTGTTCTGCAATGAAGATAAAATGAAGTACAAGACTACAGGAAGAGCAAGTGCTTTACATCTTCACTGCTCCTACATGCAATGGTTGTTATTATAAAAAACATGTTATTATTAATAATAGGTGCATAGGAATGCATGCAGGTGACGTATAGATGAAAATACATATACATTTTTACTTCACCTTCATTTGAAGACTTCAGGGAGTTTCGCTATGGTGTTTCATTCATAGAATATCAATACAAATTTAAATCAATTTAATCTTAGTTAAATATAAAGTGCTCTCACCACAGTGAGAGATAAGCAATTTCTCCTTGTTCTGAACACTCCACATGCCTTGGAAGTGCATGTCACTTTTAGGATGTAGTGCTCACTGATACCACGAATGCATTTAAGAAAGCACAGAAGGCTAGTATAAATAATTGGGGTGTCTCAAGAAAAGAAAAAGAAGAGTTAATCAAGTCGAATTGATCTGGAAGACTATGGTTGCAATCTAGGAAAACACTCAAACTCTGGCTTTATTTCAAGCACGTGTTTTGGTGGGATCTCATTCAACACAGAATTTATGCAATACCTAGGTCTCAGTGAAGTAACAAGACTGCTTGCATTCAGATCTGTAACCACACACTTTGCTGAGTCAACATTTATGCTATTAATACCACGGCATTGACAAAAATCTGAAGGTTTCTTAATGGTGGCCTGTAGCAGGACAACCACAATTTTCTCCCTTATGTGAGACAATGTCAAAGATTTCCTTACAATAGGTTGGATATGATCTCCTAGTCATTCACAGCAAATGTAATCCACATGATGGTGGTACTACCTACAAGATGTGATTAACCAAGTGGGTCTTGACATCTGTTCATGTCACCAGCATTTATGGGTTTTCTAGTGGGCAGGACATCCAGTTTTTCATCTCCTCTGAGCAGTAAATACTGAAAGTACTTGGCCTGTATTTTAATACATATGAGACAGAAAATGTAGTCTCTTTATTCCTTAAACCAATAATTGCAGCCACACCTTCACCCTTTCTATATGTCCAATACATGATTATAGATTAAGATTAACCTCATAAAAGACTGAAAATATATGGTTTTAAATCCCTTGAACGTTATTAACAGCCAGTTAGTTAATTTATCTGTATGGGAAGGTCTAAGAATTCATCAGAAGTAATATATTTTAAATTTCTGATTAGTGGAAAGGAGAAATACTGTACCAATCATCCAGTTAATTCACTGAAGTGTTTTATAATATGCACAGATATTTGGTACTGAGATGTCACATTCCCATAATGAACACAATAAAGAATGAATGACTGGTAAAGCTTTCAGTTCACAATACCTATAAAATCTAAGTGTTAGCAAGGTGTTATATACAGATTAATTTATAGATTCCTTTTAACATACTGCATGCTCGCCTTTGTATGATTACAACTTCTCAACTGTGGAAGATAACTTTTTCCATATAACATCTAGTTATGACATGCATCAACCCACACTGACGGGGGTGGTTGTCTCCAGAACAAGAACCCTGCATATGGCAGATGCATGACTGTGAACAAGACAAACTGTTCACCTAGATGCAGGTTTTACAAAGTAATTAGAGAAAACAGTCGTATCGTTAATAGAAACCTGTCAGCTTTTTTCACTTGGCATGATATCTGAAACTGACATATTCCTGAGGACCACAGACACACACCCACAGCCCCACTGCATTTGGTGAGAGCTGAATACCAGAGGACAAAAGCAAAGCCTGGGCTTGGAGCTAAAACACGCAACCCACGGTCTTAATCATAGTATTTCTTTGGGGAAGAAAAGGAGTGGTTTTCTTCTGGTCATCAGATTAATTCAACCTAACATCTAAACAAAAAACTGACAAAGTTTCATTTGTTTTTTTTGTAATAACAGACGTTAAAATGTGAGTCCAAAAAAAGGAAACTTACCTACAGAAGGGCTGCTCTGAGCACAATGTGTATCACTAACCATTATACGTGTCTGTTCTGAGACCAGAATTACAAAAGGCCGAATTTTCTTAAAAGTATGTTAAAATATTAATAGATATCTGAAACAGTCTTATTGCATGGGCTGCCAGTCTTGGGAATGATTACATCACACAGGGAAGAAGGGAAGGAAAAACCTCCCAGATGCTGGTGACCTGCTGCGCTGAGTAGCATCATGAAAATCTAATGGGAGACAGTGAGATTGAACATTATAGCTGGCAGCAAGTGTGGTGTGGAGGGGCTTTACTGGCTTTACCATGCAACATCGTAATTCTGTAAATCTAAGGAGGGCATGTTTGCAATCCTACACTTTTACAGACTCCAAACACCAGCACAGTGGAGTCAAAGACATCTGTTATCCATGGGGTTTTTTTGTCATAATTGACATGAAATGACTTTATTGATTGTTAAGACAAGCCATGCTGAAGCTAGCTCAGAAGTCAGTCTCTTTCTCAAAATTACCCTTTCTCCATTGCTCACACCATGTCCTTTTTGTGTGGTTACTTCAGAGTGCTAAGCCTGCTTTCATTAATTTTCTACTTGAAGCAGCAAAGCCTCAAAGTACCTATTTGGGGGAGAGAAGACACAACATAATACAGTTAGGAGAAGTAAAATGTGATGGTGGGTTTGATCCTTTGCCCATGTTTCATTCAAAGGTTAGTCAACGACAGCCACAGGGCTGAGAGTGCTGACAAGTTTTGGATTAACTTCTTCAAATCTAACATGAACTTCATCGTAAGACCATTCACGTATTAATCAAGTGCTGATTAAATGCTAAAAACCCCAACATCCTGATTCTGCTCCCATTAAATTTAAACAGTTTTACTCTTCCATTTAAAACAGAGCCAGCCTCTCAGACTGCACACATCCTGATGAAAGGTTAAAAGATGTTACAACCAGCTTCGAAACAGTTCTGCAAACCAAGTTGGAAAAGTTGCTGGCATGACCATGGAGTCATATACCACCTGAAAAACATTCAGGTAAGATATCTGAGTTCATGCTGCAGACTTGAGGTGCCTTCCAGTCTCAGCCACCTCTGTAGTCTAGGTCAGAGAACCAGATTTTAGTACCAATCAAAGGGAAATATCCCATTATGTCTCGTCTAATTTCCTGCATTGCAGAAACATGGCAAGGGAAACAGATCTGCCATTTCACCTTGGTTTTGCGGAAGGTTGTCTCTGCTTGGACAGCAATGCCAGAAGAACAGCGGTAACCTTCCCCTAGCACCACTACCCAAAAACCTGTCAGCCAAAATCTCTCATCCAAATGAGCTAATTTTAGATAGGAATATTTTACAACAGAGAAAACTAGTCCTGCATCGTTTATGTACTACCTTTTTCTACCGTTAGCTGAGAAAATTCCAGGTCTGAAGATATATAAGAACAAATAACCTATGCATGCTATGAATATTCCACTGCAAGAAAAGCTTTAGCAGATTCTTGTTCTGTATTAGACATAGCTATAAGACACGTAACATCTATTAATTACACTTCTTCCTGAGCTGTTTTTCTTAAGCTGATGTGATTGTGAATTATACTGCTGTACAGACTGGACAAGACAGGTACACTTCAACTGAGAAACCTGCTCAATGTAAACCTGAGATGTTCCAGTGGTGGGTGCCATGTTGGCACTAAGTGCTCCCCCCTGGAGGCTCCACCCCATGATATACTGACCCTTTCCCAGTCTGATGGGCACAGTGATGAAAGAGTCAGGAGGACAAGAGAGAAGAACCTATCTCAAATTGCATTATTAAGTGTCGATATTTCCCTCTTGTTCCTGTCCTTAGCATGAGTGATCCTCAAATTTTTAAACTATTATTTTTATGTGAAAACACTTAGTCCCAGCAATTGCTCCATAGCTGTTGTTTTATTGTGTTTGTAGAATAATAAAAAAATCAGTTCTTGCATTCCCTGGTGACACTTTAACCAATTCCAGCACCGTATGTGTTATATGGAATCATCTCCTCTGGGCTGTGACTTAATTTCTAAGCTTGATAAATGGGGGCTGCCCTATGACTTTGTGTCATATGGGCTGGGGCACTGAGGTCATGGGCAGTAAACCCCTGTGGTCTCCTCGAGTACAGGACACACACTGGAAAACAGAGAGGCTTGTAAAACTGTTATGGTCCATAGCCAGTTAGCAGTTAATTCCCATGATTGGCCTATTTGGCTAGCCTGGATTTCAAGAAGCAGACATTTGGATCTGCTCAGTATGGAAAGCAGGAATAATGAGGTCCCAGATCTGCTGAGAGGGGACAGTGTGGTGGGGACACCACACCTGAGTGCCAATCCAGGCTGCTCCTGTGGCACTTGATGCACCTGAGAGGCTCTGAGACACTTTATGAACAAAGAGAGCTTTCAGCTGCATCTTGGACAACAATATTTATGTTCTCTCCAAGTGTGAAGTAGAGATTAATTTTTACTGTTTGAAACTCTTCTGAAGTAGAAAAATGCCTTAAACCATCAATCTGTTTATTGCTCTCTTTGCTGACCTAATTGCAGCTGGCAAGTGACAGCAGAGGAGATTGGTACACTTTCATGCTACATGCAGGTTATGTATGAACCATGTGATTTCCTATTTTATCCCTCCTTATTGGGCTCATGTTTCCTGTAAAGGGTTTTGACTAATTGTGGTTTTGACAAGAACGGCATCACGTGCTGCTTTGTGAGCGAACAGGCTCAGGTCAGTAAGTCAGACGGTCAGTCTGGAAAACAGATCCATACTCCTAATCCTTAAGGCTGATATAAAGCAGAGATAAGTGTGTTTGTGATGTGAAGGTTGCTCTGGGTAAATATCATTTGAGAGAAATGAACTCTTGAGAGAGAAGGACTGGAAACAAGTTGTCCCAGTAACAAAGATTTCTAAGAAGTGGATCATCTGAATTGTCATTTTTTAAATTTCTTTATTACTTTCAGACTTGAAAGCAACTATTTAGCTTTTCAGTTTACGTGCAACTTTATGGCCTTCAAGTTGCAAGAGGGATTTAGTTTTCCTATTTACTCCTCTGACCACTACTCCACAGAAAGCTGGAGGTGAACATGTTTCTAGCAGGAATCACAGAAACACTGATCCTTTGACTCTTCTTGCCCAGGATGTGAAAAGCCTCCAATGAAAGCAGAAAAGCCTCCTGCCTTAGTTTATCTTGTTATTCAAGCTCAAAGTGGATAAACTGTGTTTGAACTTTGAAACATCCAAACCTGATCTAAGCTTAGGAAGTTGCAAAGAGCTTGTAACTCACTAGTCTAACTCATATTTGGCTCAGTTATGCATTTTCCAGTTAAGGCATTAAATATTGTATGACACCATGTAATCTGTCTTTCAGGCATCTTCTGCAGCAGCACTTGCTAGTTCCTCTGCTTCCTCCACTCATTTTAGACCTTAAAGTACATCTCGCATCAAAGCACGTAATGGCAGAGAGATTTTCCAATAACTAACAACATGCAAGCTCAAGACTCTTGTTCAAACAACTGCAGGCAGTTACAATAGCCCTGTGATCATTCTGCAGCTATTAAACTTTAGATCTTGTTGTCTGATTAGCAGCAGAGGTATTTCACCTTAATTTTTATTTCTCTCATTTTCCCTCTCATAATAAAACATATATCCTGTTCAGCCTCTCAACTTTGTTATTAATATTGATCAGCTATAGGAAAAGATTGATTTTTTTATTATTATTGTTTTATTTCAGCTGGGCCTTCTTGCTCCCAGTGCCCTGCCACCCCCACCCACCTTAGCATCCCTGTCCCGTGTGTTGTGAAAGCCCTCTACAGCAATGACTTTGAACTGCACTGCTATCTCCTGCCAGCCTGCAGGCAGCAGGCCTGGGGGAGACCAACATGCAGCAGCACCCTGCTTCTGAAAGCCCTGCTACTCGCAGCACACATTCACCACCGTGACAAGAGGGCCAGGAAATGAGTGTTGTTGTTTTCATGGGAAATATCGATGATGTAGGGAATGCTAAAGAATTGTGTGCAAAGGAAACTTTAAGAGTCCACAGCAAGCCCTCTTTCGCAGCTACCTTTGACAATTTTGCTGTTCACAACATCAGCAGTTCTGCTACCTGAATGCTTCCTCAAAACAACAAGACCTAGAGAAAAGTCCACCACATGCTGAATCAGCAAATCAAAATTTCTTTGGGGATCCATCTCTGCAACTAAATGAACACCCTAACTAACCTGAAGGGTCGAAGAGATCAAAGTTTGAGCATGGCTTTGGACATAGCCATGAGGACTTCTCCCAGTCAGGATACCTGGATGCTGCTCTGGGCAGGAAAGTGCTAGAAGTGCAAACCATAGGGGAAATTACGTGAAAGTAGCTGACAAAAACAGAAAATTAATTACACTGATCACATCCACAGCATTTGGACGAGGTGTTACAGGCCTATTTCCACATGCCTCAGGGGTGCATAGTCATGAGGTCTTGCTTCTCCCTAGCAGTTCACAGAAACCCTACAGAGTGCCAGTCCCTGGCCCTAGGAACTTACATAATTGTTTTAGAAATGCACAATAGGTTTGGATGCCTAGAAATACTGAATTCCAGCATTACAGTGGGTCAGGATGCTGCTCAGCCCCTCCTGGCTCTTCTACCCATCACACACGCCGCAGTTTCCCGTATCTAAGCAGAGCCATGGTGCCACTTGTCATCGTGCAATTTCTCTAGAGGATAAACTATGTGAACCCCAAGCCTTCCTTCCAGAAAGTTTGAGTTCAAGAACTGCAGACAACCCTGTGCTTGCATCTACAGTAACTCAAGTTTGATTGTCGAATGATTCAAAGCCTGCAGATTTGTTTCTCATATAGAACACCACCATCTACAACTGTTTTAACTTTTTTTACACAGCAACTAACTGCAGATGTATAATTTTATTAATAAGTGCTTTTCTTACCAGGGAAAGTTAAACCAGGTTATCAAGGCTCTCCAAGGGAAGAGCTCAACTGAACCAGAAGCACTTCCAAGCACAAGCACCATTTATATAAAGTATCGCACAATATTATTTTATACTTCCAGTTTCGAAAGGCTGTGTACTTTTTCCCATTAGACTAACAAATTACAGCAATTGTGGTCAGTAGTGTGGAGGTTTCTCTGCAGAGCATTTGCCCCCTGGGAGGAAGGAAATCAGAGGGGTGTTAAAGCAATATTGTGCCTTCCACTCTGTGTGCTGAGTTGCCTGATAACAGTTAGCTAAGAGGAGCCATAAAACTGCCATTACTGCCACCAGTGGGTGTTACTGTATCTCAATAACCCTCTTGCAAAGGGACAGAAAAAAAAAATGAAGGAAATCAGAATAGGAAAGAGAAAAAGTTTACACATAGGGGAAACTTAACAGTCTCTGGCTGAACCTGTTATTCTTACAGATTTTCTTTTAGAAGTACATTGCTTGAAACCATTCAGAAGGAAGTGTTTCCCCAAGCTTTTCTGCTTTGAGGTCCCAAGTGGATTCAAACCCTTCTGAAGAGGACGAAGGGTCTCTTGTACTTGGACTTTTGGCTAGATTACAGCCTAAGAACCAAAGCCGCATCATGGGGCTGTTGCTCTTGGTTTTCCAAGTTGTTTTCTCTTAGTGATTGCTATTTTTCTTAGTGATGAGAAAGCCTGTTCTGCTGTGACTGTGGGTTCTGTTTTCCAGATTCAGGGTACACCTTGGATAGCTTAAATATTAGCTGAAAAACAACCACCCAAACACTGGGTGTTGATCCTATGGTTCAGTTTGGGGTCCCTCATCTGTGTTTTGCAAGACAGGTGCTTATTTTCACCTTTCTTATTACAATAGGCCTGGTCATTGGGCTGGTCTCACCAGGTTTTCTGCGCTCATTTTTCTCCTCCCTAGAGGGAAACTGATCTGTTGCATCTTCTCTTCAAAGACAAATGGATCCATCAAAAACTATAGAGAAATTAATGTTTTTTCCCTTTCCACTGCAGCACAACATTTTTATACCCCTGTCACAAAAATAGAAAAGCTTTGGAATTTTATACTTGGTAGCCCAGGGATTTTGTGTCGTGCATTTATATTTACTGTGTCCTATGTATGGCACACAGCCTACAATGGCACGCATATATGGTATATGATTGCAGTATTGGTTATATAAATGTCTCAACAACTGCACCTGGGTAGCATCTGTCTAAACACTCGATGGGCTCAATTTCAAATTGCTGCAAGTTTCAGCTGTATGCAGATGTGTGGTTTCGCTTCTGCTGGATCTTATTGCAAAAACGAAGTTACAGAGCAGGTGTAAATCAATAATATTATTGAATTGCCTCAAGTATGAGAAAATTAGAGCATTTGAAATTGCATAGAAGTAAACAGGATATTTTTATTACATGCCTCACTACATGTTTCCTTGTTGGGCTATAAATTAAGCTTTGTAAACTTTTGTGTTGTTGTTCTGGGTTGTTTTTTTTTTTTTCCTAAGTACATTGAATATGTAAGAAAAAATGCCTGCAGCACTGAACCACTGCACTTACACATGTAAATGAGAGAACATGTTTGAACATATAAATTATCCTGCCATAATCCATATTTATCAGAGTTATTCCAAGGTTTTAGATAAAAAAATATGCCTTACATAAATGCGTGTGAGAAATTGTCCTTTATGACATATCAAAGTATCATTTAAACCCCAGGAAGCTTCTCCTGAACAACAACAAAAAAACCGTACTAAAATATACTTCACAGAATATAACAAAACCTACTCACGGGTACCCCATAAGATATGCAGAACACAGGCAAATTCATTGAACCATACAAACATGGAGATAACTTGTAACTTGCACAGTGACATTTCATGTCAAAAACTGTTGATGGGTCAAGCTTACTCACAATAATTACTTAAATGAATAGAGGGGAGGTAATTTTTAGATAATGTGGATAACATTAGGAGTCTAATAAAAGCTACAAACTTTGTTCTTCTGAGCGCAAGCTCACCTGGACCCCACTGCTTGCAGCCATGACAGGTAGAGGAAAAAAATCACCTCTTCCATTATGTTTCCTTGAGTCTCAGGTCCATGACTTCAAGCAATAACCTTGGTCCAACATAGGGTACCAAAGATGCAGCCAGGAGCTAAACACAGCTTTACTGAACCGCAGCCTATAGACAGACGTGGATTCTGCTGCTGCTTTTAAGCCCATGGAAGCCCTCATTTAGGCATCAATCAGATCATGAATGTACCTATCACCTAGAGGTGGATTTCAATTCTAAAAGAAGCAAACCTATACAGTTCCTCTCATCTCAGTACCACCCAGCAAGTATGCTGGCTGGGCAGGAGGGATTCCCTGCTGACAGCAGCAATATTTTGCAATTCCAGCTCCTGCTTCACAAAATTTGCATTATATCCACGTTTATTATTTGGCCCTATTCCGGTGCCTCTGAAATTCTGGAACTAAAAATTGCCTTTTATTGCCAGATGTTCATATGACAATGTGAAATGCCATTCCTTACCTTATACACTTTTTAACATGGTCTGCTTGATCTTTTCTTTCCCTTTCTTTTTTAAACCTGAACATAATGAAAAGCAATATTTTAAATAACATGTCCAAATAGCGTGGTAAAATTGTCAAAGTTGAAACATTTTAATGGGCTGGGAATTTGAATGTCTGTACTTGAAAGCCTGGTTTATTTTGACAATATTGCTTTTCCTCCATAGTTACCTCTGACCCTCAGTATTACTCTCAGTGGATTATTTTTTCACTGAGGGAGATGCTTAAGCATGGACCAGAGTAGATAAGTGATATGGTCAAATCGCTACTGGCAAACCCTGGAATTACTGACCACTTTAATAGCTCCTGCTGACCTCCAGATGAAACTTCACCTTTGGTTATTAACATGTCTCTCTACTTTTATGATTTTTTGGAATATAATTTGTCACAGTTTTTATCTGCACAGAGCAAGCGTTAGGCTTTTAAAAACGTGAGTTATCTTTTTACAACTGCTAACAATTACACATCGCAGAACAGACCAGTCCGAAAACCAATTATGAAAAGACCTGCATGGAAAGTGCATTTGGTCTTAAAGTTTGAATTATAGATTTCTGAACTATAACTATGTTACAGCCCACGTTCAGGAACTGGAAACAAGAAACCAAACTTCGAAAGGGCTTGTAAGATCAGCGAGATAAGATAAGGGCGTAGAAATTAATTGCCCTTGTTTTGTATTAAAATCTGATAAAGGGCTGGCAATGCTGCTCAAGATCAGAGCAAACGGCAGGGCTGTGTCTCCTGTCACATTAGCATTTGCAGTCTCACTGGATCTCTATGCTGGAGTGCATGGTGCAGCATCCTTAGCGCACAGACCCCGGCTGCCCAGGCATAAGGCAGCCAGGGCACCACCCAAAGCTCAGGAGCTTTCAGGGAGCCCTTCCCATAGATGCCAGAGGGCTTGGCACTGGCGCTGATGATTCAGAGCAATGACATTTTGCAACCAGATTGTACAAGTACAAGCAACTAACCTGAGCCGGGGAAATCCTGCCAAAAGGCTTTCAGATGATCAGAGCAATATGCCAGTCAGTTAGAGGTCGATTGACCAATTAACAATTAGATTTGGAGAGCAGGCATGTCATTTCAGATCGTTATTTGATGAGAGATCAACTATGTGCAAAGTTTTAATTTAAAAGAGGACTTTTTTAATACATACTGGTGTTTCTAAGCCCAGCATCATACCATGAGAGGCTGGCAGTAGATTGCAGCCCTGGGGACATTGCAGCTGGCAGCATGACAGCAGCACTACGACAAAGCCTCCAGGAAACTGGCTGGGGCTTCCAGTTTCGTTTGAACACTGCTCACACTGCGCTAAAGGCACGGGAGCCAAGTAAGAGCAGAGGAAGACTTTGCAATAGGATTGCAGATGAAGGCTTTCAAGGTGAAAACTCCTCATGACGGGCTCCTCAGTACCCCAGTGCAGGGTTTCTTTTCTTGTGGTACAAGGTTCAAAGCAGATAGCGGGAATTCCCAACCTGGTCTATACATAATTATATCCAATTAAGATATAATTGTATATCTCAAAAGTATCTCAAGCCCTGGAGACCTACACTTGTTCAGTCTCCTGTAGCAGTCTTGTTGGCTTGAGCCCCCAAATGGTGCTTCTCCGGGTAAAAAAAGCCATCTCACCTGCCCTGCTAGGCAGATGGGGACCAGAATTGGCATCAGCTCATGTGTACTTAATATCCTTTACAACAAACCCCAGCTGCAAGGCAGCCTTGAGTCTTTCCCAAGGGCTTGGGTAACCCTCTCATCTTTATATATACACCAGTGCTCTGTTCATTGAAAGAAAACTTTACAGTAACACCCGCTTCGAATAAACCTGCAGAGGTATCAATATTATGGCAACCTTGCTCAGAGTTAATTTACTTGGAGGGAATGGAGTGCTTCCAGAGAAAAGAAAATGCTCTTACAAGAGTATCTTAGCATTCAAGGTCATAGAAATACAGGGGAACATGGGATTTGAAAGTGCTTTGGTCACATCTGGGGAGGGACTGAATCTTTGCTTAGAAGTTAGATGCAAAGGCATCTCAAGTGATGCCATGGTGAAGCACCAGGCTAATGGACGTCATGCCACAAAAAGTAACTTTCATAGCTGTAGCAGCTTTGTATTTTTTTCTAGAGCTGCAGTGATCCAGAGCATACAGGAAGGGAGAAACAGAGCAAAAAAGGCAAATGAAATAAACACTTGTGAAAGCAGTTCATGTCTGAAACTGAAATTTGTGAGTAACATTCTCTGAAAGTCTCTGCCAATGTTTTAAGTATATTTGTACAGTGGGAGAACACATGAAGCTGAACTCTGAAAATCATAGTTGTTTTGGGTATCTGTTCTTCCTCCACCTTAGACCCACCAAGCAAGGAGAGCAGCCTAGACCCTCCAAAGCATCAGCAAATCTCACTCTCCTATGTGAAGTGAATGGCTCTGAAGATGTAAGCCCCCAGTATGCTAAAGCAAGGCACTGCCCAATGAAGCTTTGCATGTGGCTTAGTGTCATTCCTGACACTCTCTATGGCAGACCCAGGCTGCTGCAAACCAAATGAGCAACAAAAGTCTTACTGACAACCTGATGGCTTCAATCTGTTTTAAAGTCCAGAAAGAATTAATAGGAAAATCACCTTGAAAAGCTACAGAATGTAATGGAAACATAGCAATTTGCTTTAGAATATCTTAATTGTCCTGTTCAGTCAAAACTCCCTGACTTTAACCTAAACCTTGTTTTTGCCAGGTGATTAGAAGCAGTCTTTCTGTGAAACAGTTATACAACATGTGTATCAAGAATAAGTTCTAAGAATTACATTAAACCATAATAAATCACAACAGGTTGTGACAGGCTAAGCTCATAAGTGCCTGAACACTATTCATCCTGGACATTTATAGACATTCTCACACACGAGGTCTCACTGAGCCATACCGAAGCAATAACCTCCTCTGCACTTTTCCAGGAGGTAAAATGTCAGCATGAAATAAGAAGATATTTGAGACTGGTGCATGTCCTGCAGCACTACCTTTGCACACCAGCCAGGACAAGCATGGCCAGCATCAGGCCAGGAGCCCAGGAAATGCCGCTCTGCTTGAGTAGGTGGTAGTCTTTCTTTGAGTCAACACTGAAACCTGTGCACTAACACCACGCTTCTTAAGGTGTCATCTTGTGGATAAAAACTGTCTTTCTGACTGCCTCCAGTTCTGAAAGGTTTCAGGTTTGAGGCTTTTTTCTTGTTTTGCTCTAAGTATATGGCTGCTTAACACAAGTGTTTTGGTCAAGTTCTGATTTGCAGAGCAGCACTTTAACCTGGTGATCCTTTCTGCCATAAAGTTGGATGCACAAGATGAATCTGGTCCTTGCCCAGTGGAGTTTTCCTACTCTGCCCTGCCACAGTGTTTTTCCCTAGACAAGTTTGCACTCAGGTTTAAAGGACCATGACTCCTGATCTCCTTCCAGCAGCTCAAACACCCTCTTACTATAGACATGGTTATTGCCTTGAGGGCAGATATTGTCCCTCGGTCCAAGTCAATGACCTTCAAATGAACAATTTCTAATATGTTAGGAAGCACCTTTGTTAACCAGGGTAGCCTCAAGATTTCAGTGGCTTCCAAAGCCCTCCAAGAATTTTTTTCAGGACAAAGTTTTGGCAAAGGGGCCGAGACAATCATTGCCACTAAGCCTTAGCAACTCCCCACAAGCATTCAAGGAGTTTTAGTGCCAAATGTCCTTTGCATTGCTGTACTTTGCATTACTGCTGTCAGACATCTAGGGCACACCCTGCATTTTTTATCCAGAAGAGCAATGAGGGCAAGGCAAGAAAGCAAGACAGAAGAGCAGAGGCAGGGTTTAAGAGAAAATGTTTGGGGAAAAAAGAAGAACATCTTAAATTTCATTTCTCTTAGCAGACAAGCAAAGTTAGAAGAGTCAGAAATACATAACCAATACTTTCCTGACTAACCAGTGATGTCTAAATCATATTGAACTGGAAATCTTTCAGAAGCTGTGATGGTCATGCTCACTTTTGAAAGTACTTCATGTTTTTCTCCTATGATGAACCCTGGGCCTTGAGAACCGAACTGACTGGTAGTGCAATACGCAGGGAGATACGTAAACGATTCTCCTCTGACACCAGCAGCGTTCTCAGAAACTTCACAGCTACCGCTCTGGAGCAGTGATGCACACCTGAGCTCACGTCCCATTCTGTCTGCACTGAAAACATCCTCCTGTCCTGGAGCAAGAGGCTCTGCCTTATGACGGGCAGCAGCGAGCACCCAAGGCCAGGATCTAATCTTGTTTGCAGATACGTAAATAGACAGGAGCTTCATCCACTTCAATGGAAGCCCTCTGGATTTACGCCAGAGCAACTGAAATTAGAAGCTTGCCCTAAGTGGGTGGGAGCTCATTATAAGACTAAATAAGGAGTGAGTCATTTTCAGAATTTTAAACTGAAAGGAGCTGCATTTGGCTGACCTC
This sequence comes from Nestor notabilis, assembly GCF_000696875.1. NCBI lineage: Eukaryota > Metazoa > Chordata > Aves > Psittaciformes > Psittacidae > Nestor > Nestor notabilis. Next base: position 25,394 of record NW_009917258.1, on the reverse strand, counting down.
CTTTTTTTTTCCACGCTGACGGCTTATTAGATTACAGCAGATAAGAACTCTGCTTTCTTACTGCTCTTTCGTGGCGACACGTCTGTGACACTGACAGAGGTGGAAACACTGGTTTAAAAAGGAAAAATCCAAAACGGTGTATAAATAACAATGTTTTTAATTGGGAGTTAATTTTGATAGCTGAGGAGACAAATGCTGGCTCAACTTACCTGTAAGAGTCCCATTTCATCCAGAATACATCAAGGGCCAAATGACCCAAGAGGATCTGAGCAGGAGGAGACAGGAGATCTCTTAGTGGATTGTGAGAAGCTGGTTGCTGCTTGGAGGAATGATTGCCAGTGTTAATTATCAAGTTTGATAATTAATTCTTGTTAATACCACTATTAGCAAGACACTTGATTAAAAAGGAAAAAAAAAGATGAGCACAGAAGAGCCGCCAACATTTACAGCTCCAAAGACCTATTCCAACTCCTGTTCTGATCTCCCAGGTCATAAATCAACTGCATCTTCACCTTAAAACCCTTTCAAGGAGACTTTTAGGCTCCTACCGCCCAGGTGTTTTAAAAGGACAACTCTCACTGAAGAGTGAAGGCTTGAGAGAGACACAGTCCCCTACATCACTTTATGCTATGCATCACTCAGCAAAGCAGATATGAAAACTTCCAGGCAGGAAAGGTCCTCAGGGTAACAATTCTGAGGCAACTTAATTTGAGATTCCAGATCTACTAAACCTTGTAATGTTTAGTTGAATACTCGTTCACCCAAAGTGAGATTGTATTCAAAGTAGTGGCAAATAGAAGAAATAATTACAGCTGTACCACAAATGAAAATACTAAAGGCACATGAAAGAAGAGGTAAAGGCCAGAAAATTTATCTTCATCATATTGCAAGGGTGAGACAATAGGGTATGTAAAGTCTGGTGGATCTTCTGAACCTTCTGATACATTTTTATACTTAGTCTTGAAATCAATCATGATATAGAAAGCTATTGAATGGGATTCCTCTGTGTCAAGGGCCCATTTCCTGCAGTAATGATTGACATAACCTGATATTGGCTCTGAGGTGATTGTAACCAATAGGAATCTGGGGAGGCAGTAAGGACTATGGGATTGCTCTCATTCACTCTTATGACCACAACACTAAACACCAATTACATCTGGCACAAGCTACCTTTACACAGACACCCTAAACAGAGATTAAAGATTGTTCTGAAGACCTGAAAGCCTAGTTCCAGTCAATTAGCTAAAGTTTAGGAGGCAATTTGATGATGATCTAGAAGGACTTACATGGGATGGTATTTCTGATACGCAACAGCAGAAGAAAACACTGCAAGGCCCAATACATATAGATTAGAAGTAAATGCAGTTTGTTGTCATAATGGGACTGGACTCCTGCCTGGAATGTCATCTCTGCTTAACCAGAAGGTTGAGGGCCACCTCTGAGGTCACTCAGTGGCTTCTATAGGTCCTGCAAGGACAGCCCAAGGGTCCCCAGGGAAAGCACACACCACCCTCACACAGAGCTCAGTGCTCTGAGGGGCAGGCACACCAATGGCCATATGGGCAGGGCAGCACCCCAGGCAGCCCCTACAAACACACTGCAGATGCCCAGAAGAGACCCCAGGGCAAGCTACTGGCCAAGAGGATTGTCAGCCATCAAGTAATTGCCACAATGCCATGCTCAGCTTCCTCATAGAAACTTCGTAATTTGCCTTTTATAGGACATTTCAGTTCCTAAAACACCCAGAGGCGGGTGGTTTAGGAAACCCTCCTGGTTTCTGTATCCAACTGATGGTTCAAGCATTGCCCAACACCTGCCACTGGGGAAGAGGGAGCGGTGCAGGTAGTGAGAGCCAGTTCTTGGAGGTTTGGATTCCATACAGCTGGCACTTTCCATAAACCCAGGGCTTTGAGGGGCGCATGATACATGTAAGGGCGAAGGACCACACCTCAAATCCCCATGGGTGTGCTCACCTCTGCCTGTGCCATGGGGCTGCTCCAGAACGATGTCTGGATTTCTCCAAGTTATCACTAGGTTTCACCAAGGTTTCTACTAATTCCACCACCCTGATGTCGAAGCATTTTCCTCCTCCTGCCTTCTCTGCCAAACGCAGTTGGAGGTTCCCCTTGTTTTCTGCAGTTTATATCTTCACAATTGTCATGAATGAGAGATTGCCTTTGATTGAGAACTACACAGAAGCCAACATGTCTCTTTTACCTGGAATATCTGAAGTGCTCTATTCCTTTTGATCTTGGCAACAGGTCCCAAAACCCATTAAAACACGGCCCCACTCCTCCTGTGGCCATGCAGAGCAGAGCTCCTGCCCCAGCAGAGGCACTGTGCTCAGAGCCTGGGGTGCTGCACACCAGCAACCTGCATCCCGGGGGACATGTTAGTCCTTCCTTCCTTGGGCTCAGCCCAAGGTGCTGGCTGGACACATCACAGCCCGGGCAGGCACATTGGCTTGGCCGCCCAGCTCAGTTCCTCCACTGAGGAACCTGAAGAACTTGCCTGGCTGCCGGAGGAGCAGCTTGAGACAAATTTTTTACCTCGTGGCATTGCTGCTTTGGATTGGGTTTGGTTTTGAGAGCGAGCTTTGCTGCTGACTAATAGCCTTGGGCAATTGGCAAGGGAAATGAGACCTCACTGAATGGCAAGGTACTGCGCACTGAAATGACAAGATTATACTAGTAGTTCATTAAAGCAGATGAGAGAGATTAGAGTGCTTGTTACTGTGATAAAGCAAAATTGCATGTGTGTGAAACATGCCTAGACAGAGCCTTTTTTTTTTCTTCTTCTTTTTTTTTTTTTTTTAAATAAAATCTCAGAATACTTTTTATTGCATGGTTGTGAAAAAAGCTTGACAAAAGCTTTTTTTTTTTTTCTTTTTTTTTTTTTTTTTTTTTAAATAACATCTCAGAATACTACCTTTTTACGTAAAAAAAAGTCTGTACTCGTAGACATAGAATTTTGCCAAAGGAAGAGATTTTGGTATGAAGTAGTCCTGGAAAGTGAGACAATTCTATAAAACAACATTTCTCCTCCAGTTTATGCTTTCTCTTCTATAAAAATCCCCTGAATGGGACAAGCAAACCAGATCTGCTTTCCCCCTTTATTTTTTGAAAACATATGTCTTATTTCAAAATAAGGCAGTGGGGTCCCCTGTAAATGGACTGAAACACAAGTGAATACTTTCGGTCACCCCCTCCACCACAGTCATTCCAGCCCAACCCCTAAGTGCTTCCCCCTGTCTTTGTGCTCTCACTCCCACTTTTATCCTCCCTTCACATCTTTATTCCCGCCTGCAATAGGACATGGAAATGCTGCTGAGAAAAAACATGTTGCTCAAGTAGTAACATGTGGGATACCAGCTTAGTGAGCCATCCATTAGAAAAGGTCAGAAGCTAAAATAAATTAGTAAATCCACCTCATAGTACTCTGAAATATCCCATTGTCTTAGCTTACAGGAAAAGCAGGTGTCAAACACAGTAAATGCAACCATTCCCATGAGATGGATACATGCAGTGACCACTCCTAAGGGCTGAAAATCCCAGCCCAGGGTTTTGACCTTTCCTTGTTATGATACAATCCTGACTCAAATTTGTCTGGAGTTTAGGGGGCTTTAAAACTTGGCTCGAATCTGTATCTGATCTTTGTGATGTAAAGCGTCCTTGTAGCATGAAGCAAACTAAGGCACAACCAATGCTTTGGGGAAGTTTGAACTGAGACTTGATTTCAGATCTGAACTTTGTCATTCAGGCCTATCTCTTCCCTTTCTTCTTTTCCTTTGTGTTAGCAATACACACTGACTTTGTAGATCAATGCAGAAGGCTGTAAATGATGCATGAAATGAAAAATCCCTGTCCAGCCAGCGCACAGAGAGAATACAGACAGTGCTATACTGTCATTGCTGTGGTATTTGCTGCAATATTCACAGCTAGAAAAGCCCACTAAGTCCCAGAACAATGCTGGACTATTTTAAAATCTCAAGCTCTATTTGGAGGGAGGGGAAAGAGGAAGGGAGAAATTAACTCCCCCTTACACCCACCTTCTTTCTTCCTTTGTTTCAGAGAGTGTTTTCACAAGAGCAAACCCTGCCCTCCCATACGAATCTTTCATTATTCCTCACCCCCCCCGAAAAATTCCTCCTCATTCTCAGATGGGGGTGGCAGGAGAGGAGGAAAGAGGAAAATAAAGAGATCATATCAAATAAACAAATGCTTTCATTGAGCCAGCTCAGAATGAATCACCAGCTATGCTGCATCGAGACTGGGCCCCTCTTTGAGCAGAATACTCCTCAGCTCAGGGCAACGGCCATGGACTGCTAGCCAGGAAGACCCACAAGCTGGTCCCAGCTCCTCGCCCTTGAGCACAATGGTTGTTAAGGTTGGACTCAATGATCTTAAAGGTCTTTTCCAACCTAAATGATTCTATGATTCTACAAAAGAGGATGGCTGTGCTCAGAGGTGCTTGAGCTATTCCCAAGCGTGCTCGGCCCATTCTTTGCACCCCTAATGCCCTGCACCAACACTAGGGATGATGAGTACTTGGCAGCACTATTTTTCATATGGAACATTAAGCTGAGGTCTTGCACACTCCTGAACATTAAACATCCCATGATAGTCATGAAGAAGAGCTACGGGTTTTATTAACCTCAGTGTCCTGGACACACTGAGCTAGGAAAGTCATCATTAACCTACCTTAAGAATACAGGCAGGGGCCCTCTTTGCAAACTATGCTGAAAGAGCTACAACCCTTTGAAATACCTTTAATAATTTAAAGCAACTACCAAATGTTGCTATAAAGGATATAACCTCACCTCGAGGAAGAAAATCTGTAAAGACTTTAACACAGTAAAGTGCTCACAGCGTTCAGGTCCGAACCTTGATTCTGTCGCTAGTCAATGCTTAACCATCGCACCCAAATACATTCTTCTCTTCTCCCCCATTCCCTGACAAAAGCTGGTTCATTGGGCTTTCAGCTATTTTTAAGATATCATTTGCATCTCAAACTGGGGTATAAACATTAACAACACTTCAGCATATGTTGAGAACTCTTCTGAGAAGGCTTAGGACCAAATCAGATGATCCCCCACAAAATAAATACATGTAATTATTTAAAAGGTTCAGACAAGGACTTGGGGTTCTTTTTATAAAAAGAGTAAGGAGAAATTAGTTTTACTTGCTTGTGCAATATTAATTTAAATACAACCTGATTTAACCCAGCAACAAATCATACTTGAGTGATAACAGATTTCACCTGACAAATGTTACAGTGCCACTCTTACACTGGTTGATGTATTTATAATTTGTGCTTCTAACACAAAACTCTAATTTGCTGTCAGTGCACAGGGGAAATAAAATTACTGGAGGAAGTGGAAGAAGAGGAAAATAAGAGGCTCGTGCAGGACCAGGACTTTGATATCTCTGCTCAGTATTGCTTTATTTGTGAACCAGCTTTTCCCTTCTCCTGCAGCAGGCACACAGGGTGTATCGCTAAGTGGCCATAAACAGGCTCCAGCCTGTCAGGGAGGCACTTCTTATCCCTGTGTTTCAAACAGCAGCCACAGCCCAGTGAGACCAGTGCTACAGCTACAGATCCCACTGACAGCAGTGGGATTCAGACACCAATAAACCACAGCTGGTTTTGACCTCCTTAATATTTGCTCTGCCAGGGGCACAACCAAGCATTTGCCTTTTCCTCTTTTTCAAAGTGTGAAGGAGTGATTTTTATATGTACCAAAATCAGGTGATAACTTCTTTCCTACTCTCCTTCATCAATTTACTGTTGTCCAGAGCAGAATGGGGACATCTATGTTTTCTCACAGGAGCAAAGCACCCTCTGAACTCAGGGATGCAGGAGGGATACCCATATCAGCAGCTGAGCTCTGGACACACTTAGAGAGGTTATTTCAGCCCTCTCCTATGCAGCCAGATGCAGCAGCGAGAGGATTATTAATAACCTGAGAGCAGAGAAACTGCCTCTCAAGGCTCAGAGGGTGGACAGTAGGAAAAGAGAAAACAACAACCTGCAAACCCCATTTCCATCCCTGTCTCACCAAATCCCAGCCTTGGGCTTCAAGCAGCACAGTGCCTGTCACAGGGCTGACAAGGAGGGTCCCTTTACAGACACCAGGGGAAAGTGGTGTGAGCCCTCCATGCAGGCAGGGACAACATCCCCTTCTGATAAAGCAGCAGTGTTTCAGGCTGGAAGTATTAGCACTTTGAAATGGTAAATCACAGAGTGGCGCTGTTCAAGCCTTACCCCACAGAGAATTATTGTAAAGTGCTGGCTGTTATTTACATTCTTTCTTTTTTTATTATACTTTTTTTTTTCAGACAATGTTACACAGGGAAGAGAATGACAATAAAAGCAGAGATACATTATGGGGGGGAGAACAACATTTCCAGTCTCCACCGCTACATGCAAATGCAGAGTAAAGCCTGGCAACTTCGTATGTGTTTCACTCGCTGTGCTAAAACGTTTTGGTTCCACTCACAAGCAGAGAGAACTAAAAGCCTGGCATGATTATTAGACAATAAGACTCCTTCCTGTGCCTCCTTTAATTTGCCTTGATAGATATGCAAACCAGGGGAGAAAAAAATTAAACAGGCCTCTCTTATTGACAGAAGACAATTTCCAGACCTAACCCAGTTGCCTTTCTTTTAGGCTGCCTCAGAGAAAAACATTTACACCTGGTGTGGAGGCAGGAGGAGGGATGCTGAGAGGGGAGATGCACGACGCATGGGAGTACCTGACAGTCTCCTTACGGTCTGTCATGCTGTTGTCCTGTTGCGACTGATGCAAAGGAAAATTTAACAAATGACGGTGCTTTTAATTAGTGCACAGGGAATTCTCACCATGCAATAGACATGTCAACGTAACACTAAGGAGATATTAAAGAAAAGGAAAAAGGGAACAGCAACACTACCAGCAGCTCCAGCCTTCCCAAGCCACAGCTTCAACTCCAGGCACTGTAAATGGTGGGAGAAGTTTTTCAACTGATTTTTTCTTTTCCCAGGGACTGTTGCTCACATCTGGTAAAGCTGTCCCTGGGCTACCACCATATGTAAGGACACAAGGTTTTATGACTTATTGTCTGTAAGATTTATGGAGATGATATATGATCAGCAATTTTTCATATTCTTACATCCTGAGCAAACACACAGAGGGCCATTCCCTGCATAATAGGAAGATGTAAAACAACATCTCTCAGCACAGTGGGTCCACCAGAGCACATATCAAGCTCATGGCCCATGGTGGCAGCAAGAATGGGCCAAGGCACAGGGAGAACTGCTTGGTTTCCATTCCCATCCCAAGACAAGCAAGGGGCAAGAAGACAAGCAAGAAATTAAAGGATTAAGACGAGTTACTCTAGCTCTTTTATGATATGTTAATGAGAACTGTATTATCTGCCTTTAGTAAGTTAAAGTCAAGAGCATCAGCAGTATTTCTCTAGGAAACACATAAGCTCCGGGTGCTAACAAAAAGCCCAACAAACTTTGGTGGGTTCTCCACATTCCATGGGGAATCCATGCAGGTGTGGGGGGAACTGAGCCCTTCAACCCATGGCTCTGGCAGAGACCCAGGGAGATGGCCCTGCCTGGGCCTTTGTGCGTATTAAAGGAAGGAAACTGCTTATCACAATGTTTCGCTGATAGGCTGCTCCAGTTTTCAGTGTCACAAGCCTTCACCTTTCACTTACATTGGGGCCAGCATGAATAAGGAGATTTAGTGAAAACAATAAACAAGAGGAAGTGAAAAATCTGCCAAGAGTTCTGAATGGGTTGCAGCCATTGGTGTTGTCTTTGACAGGTATTTTGGCTATTAATGAAGGACAAGGAATCATAAACATTAGTGGGGCATCACAGGAAGAAAATAACCAGCTCCACTGATTGCTGTGATTGCTAATGTGCTCAGCACCTCTGTGCTCGCCATCTCTCACCCCAGTGGTATTTTCCTCCAAACGCACATTTCCTTTGTTATCGGCAATATTTCTCTCTACCACTCCCCATCTGCTCTCTCAACCCCAACCACCAACATCAACTCATATCATCCACCTCCTTGGGATAATTTTTTTATAGCTAATTAACACTAGTCTCAATAATAATAAGTAATTATCAGGCTTTTGCAAAGTAAAAAGAAAATAAGCCTTAAATCCATAATCTCCACAGAAGAAAGCATTGCACTGGTAAAGTGCTGAAAGCATCGTTGTTCTGCCCATCGTTAACTCAATGTTTAAATCAATGACTCAGTTGAGCTGTAACTTTGTAGTGTCATTCACAGGCATAAGGGCCAGACACTTCTCCAAATGCCACTGAAGCCGCTACTGATATAGACCAAATAACAGCCTGCTCCCTGACTTATGCACCTAAACAACTATTTATTTTAAAAGAGCATGTTAAATACACTTCCCTTGTGTATAAGCAAATCAACTCGTTTGACAGGTATAATCAATTCTTTGTAATCCAGGTTTGCTCCCTCACTCAAAAATAAATAAATGCAGATGACAGCACTAAAAAGAAAATTAAAAAAAAAAAGTATAGATACCTGTAGAGATACCAGAGGAATGGAATTAGTCCAGTAATGTACCTGCAGGTTTGGAAAACAGTCTAGCACTGTGTGATCATTTTGACAGAGGCACTTGAAAGAAATCAATAAAATTGATCATTCAGCTGCACTGTTTATAGATGTGGATCAGAGTTCTGGAATGGCTAACAGTGTTATTTTTACATAAAGTGTGCAGAAAAATAAAAGTGGCACTAGGGGACACAGAGTCTATTTCTCAAGCTGGGGTGGAAGAGGGACTGTGCTAAATAGCAGGATCTTCCAGCCAGCCGTGGGAGCATGGCACCACAGCAAGCTTCACTGCAGAAAGAAATGAGCAATGAAACGGAGACTTCTGCCAGAGGAGCTTTCAGTTTAAAAGGCTGTGTCAAGCCCTGGCACTAAATATCAAGGGTGGAAGTGTTAAACTTGCCAGGCAGGAGATGAAGAGAAAACTCAGGGTTTGGGCCTTTTAATAAGAGTAGGAATTGGTACCCTAATTCTCAGAGGACATTCTTTCAGGAAAGAGTTACGTCAACCTGATCTTTGCTGAAACCACAGCGTTTAGCTGATGTAAATTGGTGCACTGACTTCAAGATCAGTTAAGCCACTTTGTACCCATTGAGGATCTTACCCACCATTTTTAACATTATATTTTATCTTTAGTGGCTTAAGGCAGAGATTGTGCCACCCTTTCCACACAATACCCTCACTTCTGGACCTTGCAAAATGATGCAGTTTCAGAGCAGCTTTTCAAGTTCTCCTTAGACCTAAACTGCAGTATTTTAGCAGTTATGATTTCCACAGTCACACACAGTGCCTCAACTTCTGTTTCCTCCTGAATCTAGAAAACACACATATTTGGGTGAAAAATACTCAGAGAAACTTAAAGAAGTACCTACCATGTAACCTACTACAGGTTAGCAGTCCCTTCATCACGTTTGCTTACTCTGTATCATCACAATACAACACAGCAATTCCTCTGTTAATATGCATCTATTTTCTCCTCTGCCAGTCACTGTATCACACATGAACTCCCCACTCTTTTATCAGCATTGAGGACTATACGTTTGCCATCTACAACAGTAACATTTAATACAGTAATGCCCCATTCTAATACTATGAAAGATTGTATCTGAACAGAAAATGCACATTTGAAGTGTGCCTCACTTCATTCACTCTTGGTAACTACCTACTACAATTATCAGGAAATGAAAAATATGCACTTCACAGCCTTCTCTTTTCACATGTTAAAAAAACATATAAAGATCAGCACAAACACTACAGGATCATTCATGCACGAGGCAATGCTTTGCACTGTTTCCATGATATATTACTAAACAGACAAAAGTGTGGGACTCTACAAACATAGGAGAGAATTTCTAATAATCACACATTGCGCATACATGTCCACACA